>NC_062206.1:2364097-2434097 GCF_912470025.1 Vespa velutina
AAAGTTATTCAGAGCGACAGACCTTTCATGATACATTTTCAATTCTTATTAAATTGGTATAGATTTTAGATGACGATTATAAAATTGATTAGGATATATTGTTTAATATATTATAATATAATATTCTTTTTAGGGAAGTACAGAACGTAATTGTCGTAGACAAATGAGTCATGAAGAGACCCGATGGCAAAATGAATTGAAAGATTTGATTTGGTTGGAGTTACAGGCACATCATGCTGATCGTAGTCCAATGGCTCAGGATGAATATTTATGCAAACAACGAGAAGCAGTAGGCTCATTACTTAAAGAAATAATAGAATATAAGTAAATAGAAGATATTGAAATATTAATCAGTAATTTTTTTAATAATTTAAAAATGATTGTTATTTAATAATTTTTTTTTTTCTTTTTCTTTTTCTTTTTAGATATAATCAAACTGTAGTAAATCATCCGGTTTCATGTTATTCAAATGATTTCAATGAACAGAGTGTAAATTCTGGTTCAGGTTCAGGAATAGAGCATACTTTATGCTCTGGTTGTCTTTCAATGTATTGTCGAGCATGTGTACGTGCACAAGGAGAAGCCTTAAGACAAGTAGAAGGATTGTTAGCCCGATTAGAGGCTGCAGAAGCATTATATCCATCGTCTCAAGCATTTGCTGTTCATTATCCTTTATATAAGAGTCCAGAATTTACTGGAAGAGTTAAAGCTATGTGCCTATGGTATAATATGACTAAACATCATAGATTAAAATTACAGATTTTAGGAAAATTATTAATGATGCTTCATACTAAGAAAAAGCAAGATGAAACGTCTGATTCTGGGATAAGGTATTTTATTTTTATTTTATAAGGATCAAAGTATGTGAATTATAATTAAATATATTATTTTTAGTTCTCGAGCTTCGGACATGACTGATGGTTCGGAACCACGACGAGCCATGATTCGTTTTGAATTATCTCAACAAGATGAAATTTCAAATCCATCTGACAGTAACAATAGTAATACTTCGTCTCTTGGTGGAATGTCCTTGGCACAATCATGGCCATCTACTCCAGAATCTTCATTTTCATATGCTGATGATGAAAGACACGATCGTCTTGATTTCTATTTAGTAGAATTTGATCGTCTTGCTTACAGGTATTGAAAATCATTATAAATTATTTCATATATTATAAGTCTTTGTATAAAAAAAAATTTCTTTCCACATAGAAAGTACATAGAGGATGTACTCAAGACTAGAGGACTGAGGAAGAGTCTTAATTTTTTGGAAAGACTACATATTTCTGTACTTAGAAAAGCAAGACTTACTTTAGAGAAAAACGATAAGTATGATAACGATAGTGCTAATGAGGAATACGACGGTGATAAAGAATTAAAGAGATACGGTGTATGGAGTGCAGAAGCTAAAGAATTAAATCTTCCATCTTATAGGTAAAAATAATTTATTATAAATTATAATTATATATGAGTAAAAAAAATAATTAAACGTATTAACAATAATAATTATCTTTTAGAGCTGCTTTTCTATTCTTGTCGCGTGTTCCATTAGATGTGGTACATGAATTTTTGAGAATGAGATTAGAACAAAAGCCAGAACAACCAAGTCCATTGTCGGTACGTCAATTGATGCGTGAACTACGAGAAGGACTTAGAATTGCTTGTATACATCGAGATAGATTTTCTGCTCATTCTCGTGCTGCCATAGCTAGTGATCCTTTCGCATGTAATACTCTATTCGAGGCTGACGTGAAAGAATTCGATGAGAGCCTGAAAGCTGTATTTGAAGTTTATTTAAATTATTTGCAACAATGGGTAGATATGGTTCAGCATGATAGCTTTCATAAAAATTTAATAATGGACGAATGGACCTTCGTTAAATCTATTGCTGGAAATATTATTGACGGATACAAAATAGCTGGAGTTAAATTTTGGTAAATAACATTATGTATGTATACGAATAGATATGTATATTGATTTCATTTATTACTTTATTTGCTTTTCTTTCCTTTTCTTTTCTTTTCTTTTCTTTTTTTTTCTTTTTTTTTTTTTTTTTTTTTAGCGAAATTGCTAGAACAATGATTATACAAGTTAAAGAATTTCTCGTGGAACGACCTAAGGAGATCAAGGAATGCGTGGATGACAGAGAAGATGATGATGAATGGTCAGGCAAGTAAGAGAAGATTCATTCGTTAAACTGTGAACTGTTTTGTAAATGTTTGTTCCATCCTAATACATGGTTCAGATTTCATTTGATGTATGTGGGACGCGAATGGCAAGGAATGTTTGTGGAAGCTCGGGAAAAGGTTGTCAAGAGTGTTACCTTGGCTAAATGTTTAAAGCGTGACATTGAAAAATGGCCAGCACTTAATAACGAGTTAGAAGAATCTTTGGTAGCATTGAAGGTAAGAAATAATTATATATATATATATATATATATATATATATAATAAAACATTTTTTTTCTTTGATTATTATTAAGGAAAATTATAATTATTTATATAGGAAATAGTTATGGATTTGAGATGTCGTATAACGATAGTGATCGAGGAATTTCAAAATGATCTTAATCAAGCAGAAGAACCTAAAGCTGAATCTGATCGTACGGCAATACGTTCACGTATCAGGGAAATACTTCATCAGGCATATAGAATGGGATTCGATTATCACAAAGAGATGTGTAATTTATTTTTGTCAGAAGAAAAATCTGTTCTAGCACGTGGCCTAGTATCCTTCGCATTTCTTTGGATGGAATTTGTAAGAATCAGATGTGAACGTGGTAGAGGCTTGAGACCTAGATGGGCAAATCAAGGATTAGAATTTTTGATAATAGTTTGTGAGCCTCATTATACTAAACATTTAACTGACGAAGAATTTGAAGAATTAAAAACATCAATGGATCGTTGCATTTCTCATGTCATTGGAACAGCATCTGTATCATCTTCAGAAATAGATAGTAAATATTTTTTTTTTCCTCCCACATACTTTCTATCAAAACTTATTAACGCACTTTTTAGCCTTGAAAAGATTACCTCGATCAAGAGCATCCTCTCCATCTCATTCTCGTAGCAGAACAGCAAGTATAAGTACCTTACAAAAGACACGAGATATTTTAAAATCCCCTGAACTTTTATTGAATACGAGAAAATCAATTTCACCAAACATAATTGACGGTGGTATCCTTGTTGTAAATTCAAATATGCCTAGACAAGATAGAATAGTCAAAGCTATAAAAAAAGTGGATCATAATATCGATGAGAGATTGAAAAATCATGAACTCATTGGTCAAGTAACCGACATGAAGGCTGTTGATAGAGTTCATATAAAAGCTAGACGAGTGACGTTTACTTGGCAAAGAGGAATTAAAATAGGTATGATTCTAAAACTTATACAAAATCTATTATAATAATATTTATTTTTCTATATAATATATTATTTAAAGGCCAAGGAAGATTTGGAAAAGTATATACCATAGTAAATAATCAAACTGGTGAATTATTAGCAATGAAAGAGGTACAATTACAACCTGGTGATCATAGAGCAATTAGAAGAATAGCAGAAGAACTTCAGATCTTTGAAGGAATACAAGATAATCATCTAGTCCGTTATTATGGTTTGGAAATTCATCGTGTAAGAAATCGTACATGAAGTTACATGTATAACGTAAATCTATTTAATAAGAAATGATTTATAAATATATATATATATATATATATTTTTTTTTACAGGAAGAGATGTTAATATTTATGGAATTCTGTGCAGAGGGAACATTAGAAAGTTTAGTAGCCGGAAGTGGAAATGGTTTGCCTGAATCTTTAGTTAGAAAATACACACATCAACTTCTTTTAGCTGTAACAGCTTTACATTCCCATGGTATTGTACATCGTGACATTAAAAGTAGGTAAATATGATATTTAAAATAGCATTTATATTTCAAATATAATATAATAATTTGGTTGATTTCATAGCTGCAAATATTTTTTTGACAAATGAGGGCAATTGTTTAAAACTTGGTGATTTTGGTAGCGCGGTCCAAATAAAAGCGCATACTACAATGCCTGGTGAACTTCAAGGATTTGTTGGGACTCAAGGTTCATATGTCATTTATATTCGTTTAAAAAATGATATTTTATTAATTATATAATGATTTATATTTTAGCTTATATGGCACCAGAAGTATTTATGAAGACTGAAAGTATTGGACATGGCAGAGCAGTAGATATATGGTCTGTTGGTTGTTGTATCGTTGAAATGGCTAGTGGACGTAGACCCTGGTCAGAATATGATTCCAATTATCAAATAATGTTTAAGGTATTATAATTAACATCTTGTTAAATATTTAATTAAATTAGATAATAATATATTTTTATTTATATTTTTAGGTTGGCATGGGTGAGACTCCTGCGATACCAAAGACATTATCTTTAGAGGGTATAGACTTAATCAAAAAATGTTTGCAGCATGATCCAAAAAAAAGATATACCGCTAATACTCTCTTAACGCTTCCTTTCGCGCAAACGTACGAGGACGTTAATGCTGATTTAAATGTTACACGTTTTTGATCCTAATTTTAAAAACATATATATATATATATATATATGATGATTGCCATTTATAGTTACAAATGATGTACTTTAAATGTGTTAGAAAAAAAATGTTTTATATATTGAAGGACAGCGGAGTCGTCGTCCACTCGAATTTTAATTTTTATTTGTCTAATCGAAGAAGGTTCCTCCCATATCGACGTGATACAAAAATATATTATAAAAGATGATTTTATTCGAAAATATTAATAATATATTTTTAACGATTGTAATAAAGATCTTAGAAGAAAATGATCTATATTTTATATAATTAAGTGAGAATTTGTTAAATATATCGGAGGGGAAAATAAAAAAAAAAAAAAAAAAAAAAAAGAAAAAGAATATAAATTTTCAGGCAAACAAGTACGAGTGTGATGATAGACAAGTTAGGATAATAGTTGGATTAATTGTTGTCACATTCCCTATTTCACAGATGTGAATTAAGCTAAAATGAAATAGAAATTAAGTGGATAAGAAAAAAGAGAAGATTCTAAATGAATCTTAACATTATTCACAAAAACATCACATTTTTTTTATGTAATGTTGTATAATTGTAATAGTATTAAATTTTAGTGATATACAAACATATATATATATATATATATATATATTTTATATATGGATATATATATATATATATATATCATTTTCATATTTGATAGATATTTATGTTGTTATTCGAAAAATGTACGTATTATATTTGTGAAATAAATAGCGTTAGAGAAGAAAAATATATAATGATCAATTAGTTTATTAATAGCACAAGAGGAAAACATACACTTAATGCGAGACACATACACATATGTATTACTTAATAAATTTCTTATACAGAGGTATGCTGTGTATATTTTCTGTGTTAAACAGAGAAAGTCGATCGTATTTTTATAACTCGTTTCAAACATTATGAGATCGTGTATGTTTTACGTGCTAAAGTATCGAAGCTGTGTCTGTGTCTGTATGTGTGTTAGTCGTACATCTAATAATAAATAAAACAATGGATTTATAGATATATAGATACAACGATATATTATTTGTATAATCTCATTTAAAGATAATTAATATTATTTAGATGGTTAAACATTGATAAACATTCACGATAATGTATTCTTTTCTTTTTTTTTTTTCTTTTTCTTTTTTTTTTTTTTTTTTTTCTTTCGTATGCGCTTATAGAAACTCTTATATTTTTTTTTTTTTTTAATGACAAATTAATCAATCAAACGCATAAACATTTTTGTCTAATCGAGATTTTTCCTTCCCCAAGTTATATATTTTATTAGTTATATTAATTTTACAATCTAAAGATATTTTAAAAGGGGGAAATGAGTACTCGAAGTAAGGATCATCGCTACGTTTGGCTTTCGCCTGATATGCGCGTGATATTCTTGGCCGCAGATATGCGATCATAATAGTTTTTCGCGATATGTTAATAATAAGATATGTGTATGTGTTTGTATGTGTGTGTGTGTATATATGTGTATATGTTTGTGTATATTTTTATAGTAAAGAAAAAAGTATTCGTACAGAAGGAATAAATTTCCGTACTCCTACTGTATGAATACTTTTTATCTCCATTATATATATATATTAGGTGGACTGGAAAGTAATGTCGCTTTCTTAAATTAAATTCAAACGAATAAATTTTTAACAATTTTTTCTTTTTTTTTTTTAATCACAATTAAATATCGACATGCGCAGAAACGACATTACTTTCCGGTCCTCCTAATATATATTAGTATATATATATATATATATATATATATATATATATACTAATAACAATGCATTCTTCTTCGTCTTATAATTGATAAGTATTTTCTTTTTTCTTTCTCTTTCTTTTTCTTCTTTTTTTTTTTTGTGATTTGTTTTCTATAATCTTAATTAAAAAAAAAGAATTCTTTTTTCTTTTTTCTTTTTTTTTTTTTAAATATGTATATAAACATGTGTAATGCTTAATAAATAGCAATAAATAACATTAATACGCATACGTAAGTATATAATATATAATATAATAATTTATTTTTATTTTTTTCATTTAATCAACAATAACGAGGAGAGACTCCATCGGGCATATTATTTTCGTAAATCTTCACGCGGCATGTTTCTTCTTTTTCTTTTATTTTTATTTTTTTTTTTTTTTTATTTTTCTTTTACTTATTTTTTTATTTTATTTTATTTTATTTTATTTTATTTTATTTTATTTAAATAAGTAATTAAAAACGCGAAAGCACTAAATTTTTTATATGTATGTGTGTGTGTGCGTGTGTGTATGCGTGTGTTTATTCTTTAAACTCTGAATATATAAAAACTCGCTCGAGAGATTAAAATAATGTTGTAACGAAATCATTTTTCTCACGGCAACACGGTAAAAAAAAAATATATATATATATAGATTTTTTTTTTAATTGAACTAGATATAATATATATTTATATATATATATATATATCAGTGAGGAACGATCGCATATTGAATTTATGAAATTTTGACCATTTCTCGTTTTCTCATTTTTCTTTTTTTTTTTCTTTTCTTTATTTAAATTGAAACGTCATTCTTGTTAAATATACGTAAAACATTAACGAACTTGTTCTTTTTTTTTTTCCATTGCTTAATTTCTTCTCATCATTGTGTGTGCTCACTTTTGTATTATGCATATATATCTAATCATATATATTACGCAAAAATGTAAATTATTAGAATTTACAATCAGTAGGATAGAGAGGACCGAGCATGCTCAGAAAAAAAAAAAAAAAGAAAAAAAAAAGAACTGTGCGAGTTTGGTGTACCGACTTTGACTATAATTGCGTGTGTTTTTTGTTTTTTTTTTTTTTCTTTTTTTTCTTTTCGATTTATTAATTTTAAAACTAATTAGAATCTCATCGATCGAAAAATTTCAATTAATGATCCATCCTCTCTTACTTCCTTTATTTATAAATATTTCCATCGCAAATTATAACGCATCGGGGACAGAGAGAGGGAGAGAGAGAGAGAGAGAGAGAAAGAGAGAGAGAGTGCATTTTTTGAATCGTCGATCATTGATCCATTGAAATTTTTCGCGATTGATTCGCAAGTATCTTCGCGCGAACGGTGTATGCGTGCGTGTGTTTGAATGTGTATGTATGTATGTATGTATGTGTCTTCAGATTAGGATAACTATTCCTTTTGAAAGATATAGAAAAGAGAGAGAGTGAGAAAGAGACAGAGAGAAAGAGAAAGAGAGAGAAAGAGACAGAAACATAGAAATAGATAGCGCGATAGAGAAGAAAGATAGACAGAGATAGAGCTATCCGTCGATGTATAGATCGTTGCTCCTTAATCCATATAAGAGAACTGATCTATCGACCTATCTAAGAATTGGACAAGAGTTTACTGTGCGGGCGCCAACATACGAACGATTGGCCACGTGTTTAAAAGTGTCGCTAACGTTAACGTGTCATTCGCGCGCGCTCGACGTTCACATTTACATTTTTTTTTTTTTTTATATTTTCTTTTTTTATTTTTATTTTTTTGTTTTTTTGTTTTTTTTTTTTTTTGTATATAACAATACCATTAATTATTATTATTAATATTAGTATTAGTATTATTATTAGTATTAGTATTATTATTATTATTATTATTATTATTATTATTTTTATTATTATTATTTTTTTTTTTTTTATTATTATGCTATTATTATTATTATTATTATTATTATTATTATTATTATTATTATTATTATTATTATTATAATACTATGTGTCACAACTTAAATATATTAATACTATTTCTACAAACGGGATGTGGTCCAAAAGTTTTTAAGCGGACCAAAAGTTCTTAAGCAATAATTAAAAATCAATTGCTCTTTATTTCTAAGTGATCTTTTTAAACTCGTAATTAGGCTTGTAATTTTGTAAGCTTACTAAGCTTGCGGTTTCTTACGATCTGTCAAGAAAAAAAAAAGGAAGAAAGAAAGAAAAGAAAAAGGAAAGAAAGAAAAAAAAAAAAAAAGAAAGAACATTAATTTAAACATTGTCTAGCAAAAGAGTAAATGATTTTTAATATTACTTTAAGAATTTTTGGCTCACTTTACGAATATTTACGATCCATTACGTATTTTCTTTCAAAAGGAATTTTTTTCTTTCAAAATATTCCTCGACATAATAATGTTCATATTTATAACAATAATTAACAACAATAACAATATAGTTAATAACAATAACAAGAAGATAAGGATAAGTAACGAATGATTCAAACGCTGTATAAAAAAAAAATCTATGTATATATATATATATATATATATATATATATATATATATATAATATATGAAATAAAAAAAATCAATTTAGATTTCTTGTAACATACACACACACACACACACACATACACATATGTATATATATATATATATATATATATATATATATACATATATATATTATGATTTTTTTTTTTTTTTATAAATAAAACCATTAACAAACCAGCGCCCGCGCGAATGGCACATTTTTAGGAAGTGATGAGCTAAAAGTTTTACGACCGACCGAATTCTATATTGCCTACTACACGCAAACGGCTACCCTCTTCTATTTTCTTTTTCTTTTTTTTTTCTTTTTTTTTTTTTTTTTTAACACCTTTTTTTATTTTTATTTATTTAATTTTCTTTTTTTTCTCCACTTTCTCTTCTTTTCTTTTCTATTCTTACCCGCGAGTCGCCGTATAGAAGATAAGTGTTTTTCAATGCGAACATTCGTCTCTTTTTGTTTAATCGATTTAGTTTAGTTTAGTTTAGATTAGATTAATTTAGTTCAATTAGTTAGTTACTTTTTTTGTGTCCTTTTTCTCTCTTCTCTTCTTTTTTTTTCCTTCATCTTCTTCTTTTTTTTAAAAGAAAAGACAGATAACGAGGTATTAATAGTGCCGTAATATCGGAGAAATATATATGTATGTATATGTATGTATGTGTGTATGTGGGTGTGTAGATATATATATGTATATATATATATATATGTGTGTGTTATGTACCTTAAAATCTACGACAGCATTCGATGAGATTTTACTTTCTTTCTTTCTTTGTTTCTTTCTTTTCTTTTTCTTTCTTTTTTCCTTTCATTATACTTTTTAAAGATTATATAATATAATAAACCATTCAGATAAAACTAACAATTGTGCGAGAGCATTGAGTTTTATAATATTATATTATATCATTTTAGCTAAGTTACGTATAATAAGATTTATGTAGTATGTTTGTACGTATTTATGTATGTATTATATGTATGTATGTATGTATGTATTCATATTCGAATGATCAAAAGTTCCAAGGTAATTATAAAAATCAATTACCATTTTTTGTGACCTTTTTTTAGGCTCATGATTAGGCAAGTAATAAGTATTGAAACATAAAAGTTTTAGCCTCGAAGAAAGATCTCGGATAAGAATAATTGATTTTTAGAATTATCTAGGAACTTTTTAATCATACCATGTATTTATTGTATCTATTTCATTATCACTCTCACGTACTTTCTTATATATTTATTTATTTTTTTTTTTTCCATATCTTTTCCTTTCCTTTTTATTTTGCAATAGATAATAAATACTTTCATCGTTTCACAAGGTCATCAATGATCTAATAACATTTCGTTGTTTTCTCTCTCTCTCTCTCTCTCTCTCTCTCTTTCTCTCTGTCTTTCTCACTGTCTGCCTGTCTGTTTTGCTTCGCATTTTAGGCGAACTTTTCTTTTGTTTTTGTTTTTGTTTTTTCCCCTAATAAACATGTGTTTATCTCTTATTAGAATTCTTTAACATAGTCGCCATATCTCTTAATGCTTGTTCGAGGGTCTGAGCGAAACGTAACGAGTTTGTTTGACCGTCACTGTGAAAGGCCGAAATTTGGAAGATAAATTTGTTCTTTTGCATGTTGTAACAGCATCCATAACCGTCTGGAACTACTGGACCATATCCAACAAAAGCGTGTGTCTTTGTGGTAACCTGTTGAAAGAAAGAAAGAAAGAAAAAAAAAATAAGTAAATAATGATTTGTTTGTAGTAATTTTTTTTTCTTTTTTTTTTTCTTTTTTTTAGGAAATTTTCATTAACTTCTTAATGAAAATTTTAATATTATTTAATAATAATAATAATTAATTTAATAATTCAATTAGGATAATAATTTATAAGAAGAGAAATACGAAATGAAAAATTGAAGTGAAAATTGCTTTTGTACAATTTTAATGGTAGACATTATGCGCGTCGCACCCTCTTCTTCATTCGTTCCTTTAGAATAGAATCAGGCTTACAACGTCACTTCCGACAACTGGAAACTCGAGACGTGGATTGCATCCGGTCTTTCAATAGAGCCGGAAGCCCCTAGCAATTACCTTTGTTACCAAATTGGATCTCCAAAAGTAACGACCCAACTCAATAAAATTCTTCCTTTGTAGGATTTTTTTTCAAATTATTTTTATTCAACTCTATTATACATATTTTATTTTTCCATATTGAGGATCTTTAAATGTATAATATTTATTGAGATAATTGTTAAATTTTAAATGATGATCAAGGTTGCTTTGAGTAATCATAACTAAGGGAATGATCAAATATATCTCATGATTTTTTTTTATAGATCTTCATAGGAAAGATCGAGATCTTGATTAATATATCCTTGTAATAGCGTTAAATAGTATAATTTATGGATCTCATAGGCGTCTACATTAATTTTAAAAATATTTAACAAAAGTCATTTACGCATCTTTAATTATAACGATGGGACAAAGATTTTTTATAGCGATTTAAAAAAAATCAATTATTCTTTTATTGGGATTTCTTTTTCTTTCTTTCTTCTTTTTTTTAAATTTGCAAAACAAACAAACAAGTTTTTAGTTTATAAAAACTACAAGTCTAATGTTACAAGCGTAAAAAGTCTCAAAAATGAAACAATAATTATTTCATTAATATCGCGTATGAACTTTTGACCTATCTTCTATATCATAAATTTATTTGAATTCAAAACTTTTTGACGTATAGTTTACATGTGTAAAGATTAAAAAAAAAAAGGAAAAAAAAGGAAAAAAAAAAAACAAAATAAAAAAATAATTTTTATTATAACATTAATATAATAGATTTAGAATTAAAACAATAGTCTTTGTTTGAGATATAATTTGAATGCAGACGCCAATGAAAGACATTTTAGTCGAGTAGGACGTAGATGGATGATCGATCATGATTATACTGACCTGCGAAGTCGAGAGAGCGAAGTGATTAACGATCTTGTAAGCCTCGTCCGTGAAGATGTCCGGGATCGGTTCTCCGGCCTCCTTCGCAACATAACGTAGCCCCATCATATGGTTGTCGATTCCTCGTCCTGTTATATTATCATTCATTTCCTTAGTTTGTCTTTGTACTGCCAAGTCGAACAATTCCTTGATTCTATCCGCCTAAAAGGAATAAACAAATAAACAAACAAAAAAAAAAAAAAAAAAAAAGAGAAAACAAATATTACAATAAGAATTAAACTCAATGTAGAAGTGTATTTAACTTAAAAAGAAGAAGAAAAGAAGAAAGAACAAAAAAACAAAAAAAAAAAAAATTATTTATCCCTCGAAAGAATTTTTTAAAATTATAATACTTCGTGATATAGATAAATTTTTATAGCATAGTAGTTTTTTTCCCCGTCAAGGTCAGCTCAAGAACGTAAAGTAACGTTTTACGTTAAAAGATAAAAAAGAAGGGGAAAAAAAAAAGAAGAAGGAGAAAGAAAAAAAATACATATATATATATATATGCGATAATTATCTAGGTCAAGTAAATAATATAAAAATAGTGTACGTTGCATAGACCAATTCACTATTAATATAGTCGATACTTTTTCTTGTTGTTATCGTTATTGCTGTACAGTATACATAGTATCCAGATAAAAGAGATCGTATGAAGGAACAATGAAATAAATGAGAAACAATAGGCGTTTGCCTGCGCATCCAACGAGGGTGAAGGTTCGATAGGAAAACAAACGGAAAATCCCCTTAAAAGCATCCTGCAAACACTCGATTGGGTACAAAAAGTAAGGGTATAGTAATATATCTAATTGACTTGTCTTTTTCTTTCCTCGCGAAAAAAAATACTCCTTCTTTCGTTTTGTTATCCCCTCCCCCTCCCCCCTCCTCCCTCCTCCCTCCTTCCCCCTTCCGCCCCCATCCCTTTATTTACCAATATATTTTTTTTCTCGATACTATGTAAACATTAATAGACTATCAATGAAAATATTAATGTTTAGAATGATGAAATAATGAATTCATTTAAAAGAAAACAATTGTTTAGAAAAAATGTGTGTCAAGTTTCAGTTACACTGTAAATGGTGAACTGAACTCTTTTAGAGCCTTCGTCTTGAATGTTGTTAAGTTGATTAGTTGATTGACTTTCAGGATCGCCTTGACACATAGCCTTCGCCCAAGCTAAGGCCTCTGGACTTGCTGCTCTTATAACGTCCACTCTTCCAAGTGCAAATCGACGAATACCAGCACTTTCATACGTAGCTACTAATTTTCCATGCAGTCTATAAGACACGTCATAGTAACATATTATTATAGATACTTATGAAGTTAGAATGAATTAATCGTATAAGTAAAATTACCTGAAATATGTTAATTGTAATGCCAGTTGTATGTAAACGTCCGGACTTATTTTGCATGATTTTACAAATTCCTTCGAATAATCCGAGAAATTTAAAACGCATAAATCTAAATCTTCGACGAGTCTAAACATTTAAAGATTAATGAATGTTATCTCTCTCTCTTTTTTTTTCTTTCATTTTTTTACCAAAAAAAAAAAAAAAGAAAGAAAAAAAAAATAATACAAAAAAGGGATCGAGT
Organism: Vespa velutina; assembly: GCF_912470025.1. Classification (NCBI taxonomy): domain Eukaryota; kingdom Metazoa; phylum Arthropoda; class Insecta; order Hymenoptera; family Vespidae; genus Vespa; species Vespa velutina. The sequence goes on from NC_062206.1 coordinate 2,377,510, forward strand.
AATACACTTACGCGTCAAAATTACTCGAAGCTTCTCTGATATTATTCAAACTGACTTCTGATAGATTCCATTCGAGTTTTTCCGGTGCTGGAAGATGAGACGGTACTAAATTTTCTTCGATCGGTGCCATGGATTCAATCTTTTTTGTTATTTCCTCGATGGCATTTAAAATTGCTGGAGCCTCGCCCGCTGAATGTTCGTAACAGACACCCCATAGACCGTCCTATGAGATAAAAGACAAGAGAATTTTCAATATTAAACAAAATCAACAAAGGTGAATCATTCTGTATTTCTTTACGCATATTAATCCATATAATGAATAATACAAATACAGCGATGATTATTACTTTGCCGAGTATCAATTGGACAGTTTGATCGAACCAACGATTAGCAGCCAAATGTCGAGATCCACCACCATGAAGAATGTGATGAAGTACATTTGCTAAATCACGTTCACCTATCCATCTATCATTCGTTCTATACGGATTATTGAATGTTGCTGGTAAGACGTCATCATCGATGCAAACGATACATAAACATCTTTCTAATAATTCTATGTTGTGACGATTACGTTCATCTGTAAAAATGTAATTATTGATTTACATGTAAGTATACATTTACATAGGTATATGTATAATAATTATCTTTAATTATTTCAACATTTAACGTAATGCATCTCTCTCTCTCTCTCTCTTTATCTCTCTCTTTCTTTTTCTTTCAATAAGAGATAACCATCCCTTGCTACTATCGCACGTGACAAAGGGAGAGCTTCCTTTTACTCCATTTATCTATCCTAACTCTCTCTCTGTCTCTCTTTCTCTCTCTCTCTCTCTCTCTCTCTCTCTCTCTCTCTCTCTCTCTGTCGACCGTCTTTATATCATTATCTCTCATCACTTACTCAATTTATAACGATGCCTTGTAAATTTTACTCTAGATATAAAGTCGAGTAAAGGGTTGTTATGGGAATATTGCGAATATTGATATATAAGCGATCAAACGATAACTATAATTATCTAACCGTCAAATATATATATATATATATATAGATTAATTAGATACAGATAATTGATGATAATTAATTAATTAGAAATTACTTTACTACTGTAATAACGTTTATGGAGTTTATTATTTAAACGATTGAAAAATTGTGATAATTCTTAATAAATATTATTAGTTCGCTTGCACATTTATAAATATATAATTAAAATATAAATAATTTATATATATATATATATATATATATTTAAAATAAATTATTAAACCCTTGACATACAAATAAAATGCGCTTAGACGCGTCCGTAGTTTACCATTTAATTATCATTTTTTTTTATTTTCTTTTTTTTTTTTTTTTGTTGAATTACCCATATTTTTTTTTTTTTTTTTATGAATACCAATTGTCTAGGAACAAGTTATATCCTTTCCCTAAAATGGGTTCGGTTAGTTGAATGACAACACTCTCCGATACAGGTTCATTACTTCCTTGAATTACGTCTTGTTCTGTGTATATTTGAAATCGATAGCAATACCCAGAATTGGATTCGCATAATTCATAAAATTTGATTCCAAATCTCGCTCTTTTGGATGCTATCTATTATGGACGTAATTTAGTCGCCAAAGACAATTCTTGACGTCTCGGAGACGTCAAAGTCTACAATGGCACATGAAATGAATGACGTCTCAGAGACGTCATTGTATGTCAAGTGATTAACATTAAGTACATACTTTTCATCAATTCTTCTCTTGCTTTTGCCCAGACTGGTCTTTTGGCAGTCGTTAGGATACCAATAGGAGGTGTTACAGGATTAGCCTTTGTTTCCATGATTTTTAAAATCTGTTGTATCAATTCGCTTTCAGTGATTCGTCCTCGATCCGACGCTCTAACAGGAACACTATAAAACTACAAAGAATAGCCTTGAAGTCATTAGTTTTTCTCTCTCACTCTCTCCCTCTCTCCCTTTCTCTCATTTTCTTTCTCTATTGTATAAAGAAATAATAATCAGGATTGTTGTAATACCTGATTATGATGTACAACTATAATATGATCACCGGAAGTAGCTCTGTCAAAAATGATTTGTTCATCAACGTTGATACCAGGTCGTCGATATATTCGAAACATTTGATAGTGCTGAGCCATACATAAAGGTTGCATTGTCTTTCCGTCCTTCGATTTAACCCGTTCGATTTCTAATTCGGATCTATAAAAGAAGAAAAGAAGTAGTGTTAAATTATAAAGATTTCTTGAAAGCAAAAGAAAAAAATCTCTGTCTGGTTTTTTTTCTTTTCCTTCATTTTTTTTTTTTCTCTTTTTTTCTTCATCTAAAGTTTCTTCTTAGGCGAAGAAAAAAAAAAAAAAAAAAAGAAAAAAAAAGAGGAGATAAGAACAAACAAAAAAAAAAGAAAAAAAGAAAAGAAAAGAAAAGAAAAGAAAAGAAATAAAAAGCAAAAAGGAGAAGTTCATTTTTAGCAAGGCAAAATGAAAAGGGCTGTGATCCCTTTCTACACTATCTCTGTCTATCCTCTTTATGCTCGGTATTCTATGGATCTTAGAAACCGGATTTCCTTTCTAGAAAGTGAGAGAGACAGAAAGAGAGAGAGAGAGAGAAAGACAGAGAGAAAGACGTGCCTTCTCTCTAAATTGATTTCAGTGTGGCTTCTTTTTGTCCTGAACGAAATCAGTAGTTCGAACGATTCCTCGAAGGCATTCATCCTTTACATGGTTCCTCCTTCGCTTTCTTGCTTCTTCAAGATTCGAGTGGGCGACGACTTAGCTTAGCTTAGCTTAGCTCAGCTCAGTTCAGTTCAGTTCAGTTCAACTTCCCTTTCCACAAAGGATATAAAGTAGTAACTTCCAGGTACTTGTATCCAAAAGAACGTGTTCTCGCATCGGTGAAATTGAAACGTTCATTCTGAAGACGTCACTTCTTCAGGACGAACGTTTCTTGATCGTTACGATAAAGGAAAATTTTACAAAAGGAAATTTGCTTGGAGAAAAGAAAGGGAGAGAAGAAGAAGAAGAAGAAGAAGAAAGAGAGAAAGAAAAATGAAAAAGAAAAAAAAAAGGAAAAAGAAGAAGGAAAAATTTTTCTTTTCTAATTGGATTGATCGTCTTTGTTTTTTACCTGTCCAGCAGTTCCTGATAATTAAGGAGTTCCATTATAAATCTTCCAAGAAATATTGCTGCATCCTGCTGATTAGTAAATTGTTTTCCTTCTAATACTATGCCTGGATTACTATTGATCGGTAATGCCAAAGGAACAGATAGATACATGTCGTACAACCACCAATCGGTAGCCTGAAAATAGAGACACATTAATTCATTGATTATAATTCATGTTTATTTAGAAATGATGTTAATTATTTTTTATCCTTATTATTATTATTATTATTATTATTGTTATTATTATTATTATTATTATTATAATTAATTTTCTTTCTTTGTATTTTTTTTTCTTTTTTTTAATTCATTCTTAACGCGACGATGCGACAGAATATTTTCAATGGCTTTTCGCACAGAAGGGAATTAGGGAATTAAAGGGCCATGCAATTTTGTCGTTTAATCCGTATTTAATGGACTCGTCGGACGCTTCGCGCGACCATCCTCGATGTTTTTGTATGAAAAGAAATTTTTTTGTATGTAAAAGTAATATGCATACTTTTTTCTTTCTTTTTTTCTTTTTTTTTTTTTTTTCCTTGTCGGATTAAGAATTTATTGGAAGTTTTTTCTTTTTTCCTCTTTTCTTTTCTTTTCTTTTCTCTACAAATTTCTTGACACCTGACAGAAAGAGAATACTTCAATCATAAAATAATTAACGTCATAGGGATGAAATTTTACTTGAAAGTTTAATTCTTTTATTATTATTATTATTATTATCTATTATCTATTATCTATTATTTAATAATGAATGAAAATTATGAATATTAATTTTCTACTCTTTGGCAAATGCATGAATAAATTTATGACAATTTATCGCATTTCAAATTACATATATATATATATATATATATATATATATATCTGTGTGTGTATGTTTTAGAATAAAATTATATCTATGATAATATTTAAATAATTATTTAAATTATTATTGTTTGACGCCTGTAGGAAGCAGCAGATTTGGTCGGTAACATGCGAGTCGAAGGAAACTGTATTTATTTTTAGTGTAAGTTCGTGGAAAAAAAAGAAACAATTTCCTCTTTGGAATCCGCGTATAGACTTCCGCAGTAACGCGGACGTTTTATAATTGTAATAACTCGTGTACGGTATGCACGTGTTAGAGTCAGCTTTTTTTTCCATACTATTCTGGGTCACATCGCAAGCGAACTCTCGACGTTTCTATACAAGTTTCACGAAGTCGTCTGCATGTCGATATAACGGATTAGGTTTGCTTTCAAATGGTCTATAGATAGCAACCAGGAGCTCGATCGAAAGCGTTCTTGAAAGCCATTTCCTCGTATATACGTAATATTATCGCGATAAGTCTTTACGCGATATGAATTTTCTTTCTTAACCATTTACTATGATCCTTTTTGGCCTTTGATACTTTTTGAATATCGCTTATATTTGATTCATTTTTAATTTCAATATATTTGTATTAATTAAAAAGCTTAATCCAACGAATAGTTATTTATTTTTATCTATAAACAAATTCGTTTATTTATAATTTTTCTACTCTTTTTTTTCTTTTCTTTCTTTTTTTTTTTGAGGTTATAATAATTCGACCGATACAAAATTAATATAAAATTCGTTAAGGTTACCGTTGTTCGATGATTCATGAATTGATGATTAATTAAGCAACGTTATATTGTTCTTTCTTTACTTAATTAAGTCGATCAATTAAAGAGTTTTATTTTGCCTATAGATTATAATAGACACATTATTATGTACCTTCAAATATTGAACTTTTAATAGTTTAGTGAAAAAAAAAAAAAAAAAAAGAGACATTCATGGCGCGAAATCGTACCAATCGCATGCGATTAAAATATTAAATATTAAAGATTTAACGTTAATTCCATTGTTTTTGAAAATTTTGAAAAAGTGAGAGAGATAAGAAGAAGGACAAATGAAATTCGAACGAACGAACAAAATGAAAACGTGTTATAATTGAAAAAAAGAAGAATTCATAGAAGAGATAAATTCTAATTCATTGGATATAGAATGAAATATTTGTTGGATTTTGATTATTATTCTTTTATTTTAATTAATAAGATTTTATTCTTATTAAGTTGATTAATTTATTCAGATAATTACAATAAAAAAATTTTGACGTTCGTATTTCGCGGGGTACGATATTCTTTTGTTTCTAAAAGCTTTGTTTTTTTTTTTTTATGTTGTGACGACTTTATCCTTTGTATAGTAGAATGTTCCTTTATATAATAACGAAGTAGAACTCAAGCAAGTAAGGATTTATTTGATACGATCTAATTATTTACATTCAATAGACGATTATTATAACTGAATAAGCATAATTTAACGTGCGTGTATATGTGTGTGTGTGTGTGTATGTGTGTGTATGTGTCTCTACGTAAGTTATTTTTATTAATTTTCTAACATTTAATTTTAATCATTAATCAATTCGATAAATGAATGAAGTTATTTAAGTACATTAATTTTTCTTCCTATCAAAATAATTTTTACTACGTATAATCAATTTGGACAGTGTTGCCAATAAAAACAAAAATAGAAGTGATGAGAAAGTTCAAGTGATTTGATCAACGTAGTAACTTATTTCTTTTCGGTTGATCGGCCGCTGTCGTTTTATGAATTTTTCATCGTTTTATATCGGCGGTGCTGCAGTTTAATCATTTTCCAGAAGCAACGAAGAATATCGAATAGCGATCAAAATGATGAACGCACGAAGGAGAAGTTATGAAAGTAAATTATCGGTATGACTGAAATGTCGCAGTAAGTATTTTAATCGAGGTTAACAATTTTCTTTTCTTCTCTTTCTCTCTCTCTCTTTCTCTCTAAGAGCTTTTTATTTTTAATGATTTTCTTATTTCCAAGAAATATACGTTTTTATTGCGTTGAATAATGCGATCGATAAATTTTATTAAGGTTAGCATAAGTTTTATTTTATTTTCGATAAAAGGTTAGGCCAAGAATTATAATTTAATAAATTTTCGTTAAGAAAAATGTTTCGAGTGTTTAACGGAGAAAAAGAAAAAAAAATATTGCGCGGGGGTTAAAGAAAGATCTCTCGTCGTTTCACTTTTTTTGTTCTTTCTTTCTTTTTTCTTTTTCCCTCCCCGTCAACGTCGAATGCATCGCCGCCATGTTTATGCAAAATCCAAATTACGCAAATAACGTGTGAGCTGTTGCACGCTTGTTGCGCTTTAAATGCAATGAGAAACGCAAATCGCGTTCGCGAAATAACGACAGACGCCGCGCGTTATATAGTTCGGTAACAACGTCGACGACGACTACGACGATGACGATGACGATGACGACGACGACGAAAACAGAGAAGAAGAAAATGTAACAAGATCGGTCAATATTTTTCCATCGGACTCGACGCAATCTTATTCAAGATATACGAGAGACGCGTACTTAACGACGGCAAATCTTTCGTCCATATTTTTTAACCACTGTTTCTAAATTGCATCATGCGAAAAGTGCACGTGCATCTACACTTCGCAACCACAGCAGACGAGATCTGCACCTAACTCCTTTACGAGAGCTCATCTGTATCTTGGTCGTGTACGCGTATGAAATTGCTCAGATCAAGAAGATATGTATGTCTCTACCTATGTTAAATACATACGTAGTACCAGCCGAACAAATACGATAATCATCGTTTCGCACGCATAACTGCAATAAAATCGTTTTTTCTTTATCTTTCGTTCTTTCTTTCTTTCTTTCTTTCTTTCTTTTTCTTTTTCTTTTTTTTTCGCCCATTTATTTCTAACTTTCGTCATATACGTACAACAAAGATCTCTTTGTTAACATTTTGACGGCGAGATCGATCGTTTGAAAAATCGCGTTAAATCTTGAGAACAGATTCCTACATTACCAACTTGGTGTTTTCGAATTTGTTTACTCTCTCTCTCTCTCTTTTTTCTTTTTAATTTTTAATTTTTAATTTTTAATTTTTAATGTTTACATTTCAATTTGATTATCGTTAATATTATTAATATTATTATTATTTATGCATTTCCAAAGGATTACGAGAACATACACGTAAGAAACATTATATATTTTTTCTTATGTGGTATAATAAGATTATGTGAATACTTCTGGGTCAAGGATAGCGGTTTCTCTTTATATTTGACCAAAAAAAAGAAAAAGAAAAAAATAGAAAGAAAGAAAAAAAAAGAAGAAGAAGAAAGAAAGGAAGGAAGGAAGGAGAAAGAAAAGAAAAAAAGAAAGGGAAAAGAAGAGATTGATCGTATCAAAAATTACATAGCGTACGAGAAACTTGCTCGGTGAAACGGTGTGTTGCGCACGCGACTATTCACGGTGGGAGTTCGAAACCATTTTCGAACGTCAGCCTGTCAGGCGGATTGGTTTAAGCTTTCGGAATCCATTAAGCAAGATGATTGCATGCTAAACCATAAAGTCTATTTCTCATGTGTGATCGAATATCGATGATAATCAATGAAAATTTATAGTCTTTCAAGTCTTACGGGAGTTTTTATGGAAGAACTAAACAACACATACACACACATACACACGCATATGCATACACACACACACACACTCATATATATATATATATATATGTGAGATGTATAATTTTATTTATTTATATTTATTTTATTATCATTTCAAGATATAGATCTTAGACAAAAAGATGTTAAAAATGATGTAGATAATTATATGTAGATTGAAATGAACTATACTAAAGCAACGGCAGCAACTATAGAATAAGTTACACATAATAAGTTACTTCGTGGGAGATGATAGAGTATCAATAAATTACTTGGCGTGCTGATCTATCCTCCTGTAGATATTGCAAAACCTATGAGCGTCTGGTTTTCCTCAGATTTAATGAGCTTGCTATTGCCTCGTGCAACTCTGATGCATCATTATTAGACAAATCTCGAATGTGGTATATACATTACTTGAATTATTTTCAAAGTATATATCATCTCTTTATACATATATATGTTTATATATATATATATATATATAATCTGTATAAATAAATAAATAAATATATATATATATATTTATACAGAATAGATCAAAAGTTCCTAGGTAATTTTAAAGATCAATTATTATTTTCTTAAATCTTTTTATTTTATTAATTTACTTATTTATTCCTTTTTGACGTTGTAAAACTATTAGTTTAACATTTGTAAAACTGCAGGCTTAATTATAAGCTTAACAAGTTTTAGATAAGAATAATTAATTTTTCCAAATCATTAGAGAACTTTTGAACCATCCTGTAGATATGAATTAGATAGATCCATATAATAGGTGTTATAGATCTTAAGAAAAAAGTTAAGTGTGATTATTTCAAAAACGTTTTATTTTAATGATCTTAATCGATTCGATTAGCTACGATTTATGTAATTTCTTTTTTTTTTATTTTTTTTTTTTATTTATTTATTTATTATTTTTTTTTTTTTTTCCTTTTTTTTCTGTCCTTTATCTCGCGACTAGAACAATTTAATTCTTTCGTCAATCGTTTGAATCTCTTAACGATCTCATCAGTGAAACAGGTCAAAGCATTTTACTTTTAGCCTGTTCAGAGTTCGGTAATAATGTATATGCTACTCTCTTAAGTGACGGCATTTTAACGATCTAACTTGAAATTACCGAAAGATTCGTCTCTCCTCTCGTCTGATCTCGCCGTGTTCTTCTTAGGAAATCCATGATGCAATAATATGCACATCTAAATGCGTTCGTTCGACCGGTTAAATGATTGAATTCACGTGTCGAAAGCGTCATTTAGGAAATAGTAGAATCATATTAATCAGAGTAAATGTGAATAATTGTTCTTTCATTCTTTTCTTTTTTTCTTTTGTCCTTTTTTTTCTATTATCGAAATTAACGAGGATTACATAAATGATATTCTCAAATTGATCAATTTATTTGTTATATTTGTTAGATCTCAAATATTTTCACCTTTTTAATTATTCCTTATTTTATTCTTCAAATTATTAAAAATAATTTACAGGAGTATTCAATGTATCAAACTTTTATTTGTCGAAATGAATTAATACATTTTTATTGATAACTCATAAAATCAAATATATATATATATATATATATATATATATATATATATATAAAATAATAATATAATATAATAAGAGAAATAAATAAATATTATAGGATAAGTTCATTTTTAATATGGAGATAATCAAAATTGAATTTAAACATTTCTAAAGTTATCTTGTGAATCGTTTCAAGTTGTTGTAGTTTCGAGGTAATTGAACAATTAGTAAGAATGAAGGCATCGAGTAGATGAGGGCTCGTGAACGAGAGACATCAACTAAGCCAGTTCGAAGTTTGCTTGGTGTCACGTTACGGAGATTTCAACAGAAGCCTGAACACGATGCCGTTGCAAGTTTCCATCGACTACATTCTCTTTCTCTCTCTCTCTCTCTTTCTCTTTCTCTTTCTCTGTCTTCCTCTCTCCCTCTTTGTCTGTCTGTTTCTGTCTGTATTCATCTCGACTGGGTAGTCCTCCCTCGACATATCTATCCTTTTCTCTCATCCTCAGTATTCCTCTCTTTATTCCTCCTTCCCTCTCCCTCTCTCTATCCCTCTCTCTATCCTTCTCTATCTTTCTCTTCTCTCTCCCTCCGTTAGGCGCAAACTCGACCTTATCGACCACCCCAGCAAGCTCTCTGGCAACCAGCAACGTTTGTATATCTTTCACTCGTTCCATGTATTTCGTCATTGTTCGAATACACGCGGCAAAAGGTGCCGGGAGGGCGACAGGAGAGTGTGGATCTGACAGGGGCTGCAGTATCCATCGGTTAGAACTCTCCATTGACCCTCTATGACCTAACTTGCTTTCTCTCTCTTTTTCTCTTTCATTCTCTCTTTTCATCCTCACTACTGGCTAATGAAGTATCGTTGAAGGAAACTCGACACCAATCGTAGCTTTGTAGGGAGACAAAAATTATTTATTTATTTATTTATTTATTTATTATTTCTTTTTTAATATGACGATCAATAGATCAATCAATCGATATGAAATATTTTCCTTTCTTTTTGAGATATGAAAAGGAACTTATATATATATATATATAGGTTGATCCCTTTTAAATAAGATCATCTAAATATTTCGTCGTTTTATTGTGATGCAAAAAATATGTTTTTTTTTTACATAATTTATATGATGTCAAAGAACCAATAGGATCAATTTTGGCAAGAATATTATTTTCTCGATAGACATTAATAAAACAGATTGCAAACTTTGACTAAGATTCGCAATCAAGAGCGATTCTATTCGGTCATTATCGTCGATCCTATTCAATGATCGTCATTGTCATTGTTATCAATGGTCCTATTCGAACGTCATCATCATTGTTGTTGATGTCGTCGTCGATCTCATTAAGTGGATCCTTGTCATCGTCCTCGTCCTCGTTGTCTTTAAGTTTTTTATTTAATTAATTTATAGATTAAAATTATTCAGGACTATCCTTTGTCTTCTTATTTTCTTTTTTTTTTTTTTTTATTAGACACATTAATTTGTCTTCTCGCGTGTTGTATTCTGTTCTTCATGTAATTATAATGAGTTAGCAAGGTGTTCGGACTTTGGTCACAATCCCTTTGGGGATTGCTTACAAAAGGCGATCGATCAATTTCTGATGGGCCAAGTAACAGTCCAACACGGATTGCGGAGAGCTCGACGAGGAGATTTCGACGGCGTTATAGAGATAACAGGGATATATTCGTTGATCCATGAGGAAAACGGGATCAGGAAGTTTCCCGTATCATTGGCAAGCTCGAGGATTAATTCGAGAATTCTGTATTCTATTCGTTCTTTCAAAAACATCTTGATTTAATATCACCTTACTTTCTCTGTTTATTTCCGATCTATTTCTTTTTTTTTTTCCTTTTGCATTCTATTATTTATCAAGTTAATTAAATTAATGACATTCAATTGGGCCAATTTAAATTCACAAAGAAATAATTTGAATTTATTTGATAGAAAGGAAACCATGTTGTTCTCTCTCTCTCTCTCTCTCTCTCTCTTTTTTCTTTCTTTCTTTTTCTTCTCTTTCTCTTTCTGTCTCTCACGATTTTCGTTCATCAAAAATTCGATCTCCGATTGGCCTACTTTTATATAAAGAGTCAGCTTTAAATAATTCATTGTACACTCCTTGTGGCTTACCAAAGCTGTAATTCTCGTTGTAGGTTATCGATCGACCCTCCTACATAACGATCGAGTGTTCACATTATCGAATCTCGTGGTTAAATTTTGGAAATATCTTGACAATAATCTATTGTAATATTAGTCATTCGAATAAAAGTAAATTATTGTTCGCATAATAATATTGTTCAGTGTTATTTGAAAAGTTATTGATCAATTCATTCTCATTAATTATTAACAATTAATAATATATTAATTCTTTAGGAATTCTTTAATTAATAACAAACATTTATCATTTTGGGAAAATGTTTAATAACACGAAGTCTTCATGAAAAGTATTTAGAATCTTATATATCCTGCTACAGGATCTTCTCATTTTTTTTTTTGTGTTTCATGAATAAAAGATAAACGTGTTGAAGAAATCAGATTGGAGCGATAAGTTTGAGAACATATACGCGTACAGATAAAAGATAGAGACGAAAGAGAAAATCAGCGATCATATGAAAGGATGATGAGAAAATTTTTAAAGATATGACTTTTCCAGGAGGGGCAAAAAAAAAAAAACAAGAAAAAGGAAGAAAGAAAGGAAGAAAAAATTTAGTACTTTAGATTTGGCACTAAGTTCGGCGATCGTTTTATTTTATCCTGGATCAAGTAAGTTGGAAAAAATTAGATTGGGGACGATAAATTTGAAAGAAGAAAATGCAGGTGAGAGACAGAGATAAAAGAGGGTGTTATCATATAAGGAGAGGGTCGATCGATGAAAATCGAGCGACTCTTTAAGCTGGTCGTAACCTCTAGTAGGTCCGGCCTTTAGGACGAGGTCGTGGTGACCCAGATCGCCTCGGTCTCGCCTTACCTGTACGCGACGTGCCATGGCGGCTGCCTTCGGTTGCTCTCCTGCAATCGTTACCCTGGATTCTGCGCACTTTAACATGTGCGCCTGGAATACACCTTTGCACCTCTCTCTCTCCCTCCCTCTCCCTCTCTCTTTCTCTCTCTCTCTCTCTCTCTCTCTTTGTCATTCTCTTTTTCTAGTATCACCTCACCTAGTGTTTCTATTTTTTATCATCGACAGTGTATATGTACATATACAGATCCGCCACATATATATGTATACGTATGTATACATACATCATTGTCTTTCGTCATTTCACGTAAGAATATTCACCTTCCGTTTTTCTATTATACGTTTCGGTAGTTTCTCTTTCTCTCTCTCTCTCTCTCTCTCTTTCTCTTTTTCTTTCTATAAGGTAGCTTTTATGGAATCATAGAAAAGAAAACTGGACAATGGAATTAGATTATGTAAATCTTAATATAACTTTTACGATGATATGTATTATATATGATCATTTTCTTTAAGATCATAAAAATGAACATTTTTAAGGATTTATCGTGTGAACGCAAGTTTAGTGACGTGGGGGAGGGGAGGACTTTACAGGTAACTCCGCATCGATCCGCTGGACCAGCTACTCCATTTAGTTTCTCTCTATAGTACATCTATACATATCTATGTATGTATTTATGTATGTATGCATAATATAAATAATACATAGAGAAATTAATGAATTGGCTCGTTCAAGATATTATTTATATATATATATATATATATATACACATTTTTTTTTTTTCTTGAAAATTCATGATCTTTGTTAAAAAATTTTGTCGATATGTATGTATATATGTATATATATATATATATATATATATATATATAGATTTTTCTATCTTTTTTTTCTTTCTTTCTTTTTTTAACTTCGAAGGATTCTGACGTTGTGCAATCTCGCTCGTTGATCCATTGGGAAAATTTCATTTCCATCTTGTTTCCAGTCGATGTCGAGCTTCAGAAACATTCAGGATGTTCACGGTAGACGCGACGAGGACGGACGACCCTTCTTCAAGGCCGAAGGGAGCGAGTCAGGATAGAATTAAAGGTTAATCCCGCGGGGTATGCGTATTCGAGGAGGGTCGAATTTCTCCTTTCCCTCCCTCCCCCTCCCTTTTTTTTTTTTGCTCTACTCTTCTCATCTCTTCTCTTTTCCCTATTTCATGACTCGTGTTCTCCATTGGAAAAGACAGTGGCTTGTGTTTTTCTTTTTCTTTCTTTTTTCTTTTTCTTTTTTTCTTTTTTTTTTGTTTCCCTTCTCTCGCTTGAAACCGAAAGATACCATAAATATTTGTGTTGTTAAGTGCTTCTCGAATACAAAAGTTATACTTCCTCTTCTTCGTTTAAGTTCACTGTCTTTCTTCAAGTGTCACTCCAATCCTTTTGATCTAAGTACTCTTTCGATGTTCCGAATAGTTGTTAACAATTTTTCAAAATCAATATGTGCGTAGAAATCTTTCTTAATCCATGTATTAAAATATTTAATAGGAATTTAATTGTTCGACTCCGTTCCAGGGAAGTTTTATAAACAAATATATATTTAACGTCAATAGAATTAATTTGTTCTCTTTATTTATTTATTTATTTATTTATTTATTTATTTATTTATTTATTTATTCGTTTAATTTCATCGATCAATTTGATTTTCGTATCACCGTAACGATAAACGAAGTATAGTATCCTAAGCCAACTCAGTGATCTCAGAAGATTATAAGTTTTAGGCCTGCGGTCCATAGAGGCACAGAACTATACTACCGTGAATCTCCAGGGTGAGATTGGCTCTTCCTCGGTGTTTCACGTGGGGACGATTTTCTCATTCGCCATCGGATATATATCGAAGCCAATTTCACAAACGATCTCTTAGGTATGATCGTATCACTCTTTTCCAAACCCCGTTAACTTTATTTTTATCTTTCTTTTTTTCTCTCTCTCTCTCTCTCTCTCTCTCTCTCTCTCTCTCTCTTTTTCCTTCAGAACACCTGACGATCTGACTGAAATATTTTTACGGTCGGAGAAAAAAAAATTCGTCGTATTATTACTTCAGCGAGAAAAGAGAAGATAGAAGAACAACGGAGTAGCAAATAAACATTTCAACAGCTGAATATTGTTCAGAATTTCTTCTTTAAATTCGTCTCTCTTATATTTTACGCTTCATTTTATATACCTCCTGTGTTAGATCCATAGTTAAAGACAATAGGGGATGGATGGAAAAGGGTGATGAACCAACCGCGAGAGAGCTCTATAGCCCTTTTTTTCTTCTCTCTCTCTCTCTCTTTTTTATTTTCACGATATCGTACCAACGATTCCGTAGACAATCCGTAAGGGCTTAGCGCTGTTTCAACAAGGGATTACCAACGCTACCCTAAGCTCTACGAGATACCCGATCGTACAAACCCATACTGGTGACAAACATTTAAATTGCCAAGATTAACGTTACGTAGAGAGGTACTTATTTTAATGTTTACTTTTTATTATTGGATTATATTTTTTTTTATTTAAACTTAACATCTCTCTCTCTCTCTCTCTCTCTCTCTCTCTCTGTATATATATGTGTGTGTGTTATAATGTTATATATATTGTAATGAATATTATATATGAAATATTATATCGTAATCATTATATGAATATTAATTTTGGTCTTTTTTAATAAGCAAATTTTCGTTCTAAGAGAAGAAAATATAACAACGAGATAAAAGTCAATCGATGTTATTTCCCATCGTAATTGCAAGGATAACCAACATAACAAAAGGAACAGTTGATCCCACTGGAACTTTCGATAGCCGGTACAAAGTATTTCCCCGGTAGCGTTTTAACGAAGTGGCAGAGTCGAACGACAAAGGGAGCATCTCGTTTGACAAAGGACTCCTCTCTTTCTATCGGAGTTCTTTTTTTTTTTTTTTCTTTTCTTTTTTCCTTTTCTTTTTTTTTTTTTTTCCTTCAACAATAAAAAGAAAATGGAAGGAAGAAGGTAAGCATTTTTTTTCTTTCTTTTTTTTTTTTTTTCACACATCAGCCGTAGAAGGATATCGATTTACTGCAAGCAAGCTTCCTTTATCGTCAACTCCGATCATTCTCGACACGTTGAATCTCCACGATCGCTATGGGAACTACACTAATAAAAAGAGAAAACTTTAGGGACCCTATGCAGCTGCTTCACTCTCTCTCTCTCTCTCTCTCTCTCTCTCTCTCTCTCTCTCTCTCTCTCTCTCTCTCTCTCTCTCTCTTTCATTAGAAAGAGAAGCAGCTATCACATAGCTTTGTATATACGTGTGTGTATATGTGTGTATGTGTGTGTGTGTGTCTGTGTACAGTCTCGCGTGTCACGGAAAAATATTTTCCCCTTAAATTTCCTCTCGCGTGTGAAAGCTGAAGTCACCTTCCCAAGAATCGTTCTTTCCTTCCTTTCTTCATCGTCTTCCTCTTCTTTCTTCCTTCTTCCTTCTTCGAGCTTGGAAAACTTTCTCTTTCTCTTTCTCTTTCTCTTCCTCTTTCCTTCTCCCTCATTCATTCTCTCTCTGTCTCTCTCTTTTCTTTTTTGAGAGAGACGTCGTTCCATGCCCACGGGGATTCCTAAGAAAAGTTGCGTACTTTAGGGTTCCACGCCTTGGCCGCCTTGCCTTCCCCTTCGAATTCATACTTCTTCCTCCAAACGCATCTGGCTTTTCTTTCTCTATACTCGGTCGTTCTTGGTCTGACTATTACGATATTCTTGCTACTTTTACTATATCTATTCAAAACTGCAATTTTCTTAACGCGCTCCTTATCCTTTGTTTCACGTATTTAAATAAAAAGAAACGATGCTATCGTATAGAAATCAATCATTTATTATACAATAATTTTACTAGTATAAAATATTTCATATCTATGGTGATATATTTGTCAAATTATAAATAAAGAATGAAATGAGAAAAAATTCTTAAGCATTTTGAAAGATCAATCATTGATCATCTTTTTGTGTACTCTTTAGACTTCTTTATTTTCTTTTTTTTTTTTTTTTTCCTTATCTTTTTTTTTCTTTTTTGTTTAGATCATCAAACCTTATCATCAGAAGTTTAAAAAGTCATTTGGAAGAAAGAGTAGTAATCGACTTTTAAAATCGTTTGAGAACTTTTGGTTTGATCTATGCTCGAAACGAAATGACATATGTTTTTTTTTTTTTTTTTTTTTTTTTTTATTTATTTAGTTTGCAACGAAAGATATGTATTTTCAAAAGGTATGATAAAATTTTGAACGACGAAGAAACGTTCCCGTTGGAAGAGGAACTTAGAGAGAGAGAGAGAGAGAGAGAGAGAGAGAGAGAGTTAGAGTTTACACGAAGCAGGAAAGAGATACGTTCATCCGATATGGAGCTTTTGACCAGGCTATAAACGTTTATTGCCTCTAGTCCTTCGTCGTTTCCTGTCTCCTTGAAGTAGGGAGTAAAGAGAGACGTCCCTTTTCCAAAGCATCGACACACGCCCGTTTGCACACGTGTCCTCTCACCCTTCTCCCTTTTTCCATCCCTGTTTCTCTTTCTTTCTCTTTTTCTCTTTCTCTTTCTCGTGGTTTTATCGTTTATCTTGCGTGTACTCTCTCGCCTGCTAATAGCTCTTTCCGAGCTTTTTCCATTTTATATATTTTCATTGTCCTCTTTGTTATTACCATTATAATAATGAATATGGATAATAGTATTTCATCATAATTAAATCGTCTTAATTTTAACATTTAATATTTTCAATTTCTATTAATGACGACAATGATATTATAATTTTCAATGTTCATTTTTTTCTCTCTCCATTCGTTCGATTTTTTTTCTTCCTCGTCCCATTTTTCTTTTGTATTTCTCGAAGAAGTATTAATATTTTTTCTTTTAGAGGTGAGAAAAATCGTCAAAAGAAAAGGCTGCGGATAATAATATATAGTCCAAGGGAGAGAGAAAGGGTTCTCAGTTCAAGCAGTAAGCTCGATGGGTTTTGTCATAGTGGAAGAGCTTTAAGGCTGACTACAGAGAGAGAAAGAGAGAGAGAGAAAGAAAGAGAGGGAGAGAGAGAGAGAGAGAGAGAGAGAATCGTGCTGGCGGTAAGCTAATATTACGGTGCCCCGCGGCGAGCTGGAAAATTTCATTGAAACTTCCATTATTCATTCGCGAACCAACTCAACCCTGTTCTGTTCTCGTCCGCCTGTGTTTCGTTAAATTCGATCTGGAACTTTGATCAAACTGATGAGAGATAACAATTTTTAATAATTTTAACATTTTATTTATTTTCATTTTAATCGTTAAAATTTTCTTTACAATAAACGTTTTCTCTCTCTCTCTCTCTCTCTCTCTCTCTCTCTCTTTCCAGAACTGTTTAAAAATCATTTGATCGTCCATAATATATTTAGTATATATACAAAATGTTTTATATACGCGTGGAGAGAAATATTGAGGAGACATTGTGTGTAGCTAAGGTGATGGTCTACCTTTTGAAAAATTCTTTTTCACCGTTTCTGTTGTATGTTAGCGACAGACGAAACGACATTTCCGTTTTGTCGGCTTTAACAGGGCCAAAGAAAGACTCAGCTGGACCCTAAGCGAGAAAGAGAGAGAGAGAGAGAGAGAGAGAGAGAGAGAGAGAGAGGGACGAAAAAGCAATTTTCTCGCGAATTCTTTTCTCCTTTGCCTTCGTTTTCATCTGATCGATCGGAGAGACCTTTACGGATCTTGTATCTCTAGGATCATTTTTTTTTTTTTCTTTTTTTTTTTTTTTTTTATTTCTTTCACTCTCACCAAATCGTCGATATTCGATTCCATTCCCTTGGTTTCCGATTAATTAATTAATTTATCTTCCAAGTCAACTTAAGGATAATGTCGGCTTATTATAGATCATTACAGAGAGATCGTTCGCTTTAAAAACGAGGGATTGCCAGTTTCGTAATAATGTTTTCATGTAAGCAATAGGTTCATCGATAATTAACGTAACGTAATGTAAATTACAACACATCTACATATCTTGGGCAATCACATTTGTGAAATGATCGATCTGCTTATATAGTAAATCCTGAATAACATCATTTCAACGAAAAGAAAATTCAATCTAACTTGATATCCAAACATTTTCTTATTTCTACCCTCTCGTAAAAGTAATTCCAATAGGTTCGAATATTTTTCCTCCTTTTTTTTGTTTTTTTCTTTTTTACTTATTTTTTGCTAGTTAACGACTTCTTCATGGATATCCTTCATTTCTTTTTTTGATTTTTTTTTTTTTTTTTTTTTTTTTTTTTTTTTTTTTTTTCTTTTCTTTTTTTTCTTTGACCCTTCCAAACCGAACTTTTAGACTTTCCTTAACGAAGTTTTTAATGTTTAACAAGTAATGATGCCTTTCATAAAAGCAGATAAATTTTTGAAATATGAAATATAAAAATTTTTAATTATTCTCCAAATTATTTTCAAAATATTTATGATAAAATAATAATAATATTTATATAAAAGACAATTGTACATAGTTCCTTTCATAGACATTATTATTATTTTATTATTTCGATAAGAAAACTTGACAAATTTTATTCGTAGATGTATTATTATGTTTCTTCATTGATCTTAAGATGAACACAATTTTTAATTCACGCTATATGCTTATTAAATTCTATACAAAAAATTTATATATATATATATATATATACATAAGTAAATCTCGTTTTATTTTTTTTATTATCGTATAGAATGCAACCCTTCTCTCTTTTCGTTCCATTTCCTATAATATTTGCATTGTGCAAGAACTCTCCTTTCTCTCTCTCTCTCTCTTTCTCTCTTTCTCTTTCTCTCTCTCTCTCTCTTTTGCTCTGATATTCCTTTACTACCTCTCGTCCCTCTTTACTCAAGCATAGAAGGAGAAAAGGCATGAGTATAGAGGAAGAAGAGAGAGGTAGCGTACATAGGCCCCCGTAAATCCATTTATTTATTTATTTATGTGCCACGGGGGGCTTTGCGAAGCGAGGGTGGGTGGACGAAGGGTATAGGGTCTGGCTTATGGTATAGCAGCCAGCATGCATCGGCCCAAGAATCCCACGGGAACGTGCGAAGCGTGCTAGACACGGGGGAAAGATCGCAAAAGTCACGAAGGACACACACGGATATTCGACGAATATGTACGAGAGAGAAAGAGAGAGAGAGAGAGAGAGAGAAAAGGGATGCTTACAATGGCGTAGGACCAACCGTTACGGAAGGTAAATTCTCTCGAGGCATGGTGGCTTAAAACGAAAGTGCTGTTGTGCCACTTAGTCAAAGAAAAAGATTCGCCATTCTTGTCTTTTTTTATCAGTATCTCTTTGTCCCTTTCTCTCCCTCTCTCTCTCTCTCTCTCTCTCTATCTCTATCTCTGTCTCTCTCTTTTATGACATATCTAAATCCCTTATTTCTTTCTTGTTCCATGAGAATATTTAATCAGACAAGAAGAAGATATCATTGAAACGACTTTTTATCTTTCGTTTATTTTGTTAAAAAAAAAAAAAAAAAAAAAAAAAAAAAAAAAAAGACAGAAAAAGAAAAAGAACAATGACAATATATATTGTCATATATAGTTAACATATAATAACAATATTCGTATTATAATTGTTTAAATTAAAACTTACCCAATTATTTATCTTGTGTCTACGTTCCAAAAGATATTGTTGCAATTTTGGTCCAGATCCAGATAAAAATCCTCTAACCAAATTTCGTGTCTTCTCCAAATGATTCGGTGTTATTACTTCAACTTGTGCTAGATATTTTTGCATGGTTGTTTCCAAGTCCGGAACTGGAAGACTGGGTAGAGGTTCGACTCTCTGCAATGATTATATATTAGGATAATATATTAGGATAATATATTAGGATAATATATTAGGATTATATATTAGAATTAGGATAATTAATTTATTAGAGGATTAACGAAAGTAAAAAATTTTTCATTTCTATTAAAAATTTATTAGCAAAATACATATTTTAATCGATCATTTTATTAATTCAATTTAAGCCACGTTTATGACAATAATTATTTATAATTATTTCGATTTGTTTTCCATAAATGGAGATTTTCTTTTTTCTCTTTTTCTTTTCTTTTATTTTATTTAAAAAAATTAATTGCATTTTCTTTTAACTTTGATCGATGTAATATTGTTTATAATAGATGATTGAATAGAATTTTTACGTTTTTACGTTTTTACATGGAACGAAAGAGAACGAAGTTTAAATATTCGTTGAAAAAAGAAAATGATAATAAAAGAGAAAGAAAAGAAAAGAAAAGAAAAAATATACATCGAAAAGGAAGAAGGGTGGTACGATAAGCATCTAACGTCCTTATCCCGCACGACGTGTTCCGCGGTCCTCCGGAAAGAAGGCCACGAGCGATTGTAAAATAAAGAATCAATTGAGAAACGAAGCGTGTCTGGTAGAGGAAGAGCCCTTAGGGCTCGCACGCTTCGTTGATCAGAATCCCCTTTCGCCACGGCCTAACAAGACCAACTTTGTGACCCGAACGCACACATACACACACATACACAGACACACATACCTACGCACGAATACATTCGCATAAGCTGAGTCCACTACCCTTCGATCCTTCGGCTTGAATTTTTCTGTTGAATGATCGAGAAAAAAGCGTAAGAAAAGATGAATATAATAAGTTCGAAAGATAGGAGTCTAGGAGTCTCGATAGTTCATAATAGATCTATAAGTTTCTATTAACGATATATATATATTAAAAATTGATATTTTTATTAGAACGAATTTGAATTAATTTATTTACTTTTTTTTTTCTTATTTTTATTTTTTCTCTTTCTTCTTTTGTATTTTGTTATTCTTTTATTTCTTGATTTATTCACAATTTTACGGATTGTTTTTTCTTTCTTCCTTTCTTTTCTTTTTTCTCTTTTTTTTTTTACGACAAGCGTACAAATCTTTTTCTACTAATTAATTTTCTACTAATTAATGCGATTTGGTAATTATAAGTGAAATATAATAATATAATTTTGTATATATATATATATATATCTATATAGAAAAGTTTAATCAATGGCCGGAGTCTACGTATAAGATGAAATTAGGTGTTCAATGATAATCGAGGTGATACTCGAGAAAATTTTTTCACGAGTAATATGCGACACGTAAGAGATAAGTAAGGGTATATATCCTAGATAGATCATGATAGACATTTTATTCGAGGCACGAAACGAATCCCGAAAAATCGTCTTTTAGTAACGGAGTCAGATTATCGTTAAGCACCCATGAGTCAGTTAGATTCCGAAAAATTCTTGTTGCGTTCTAACCAACCAACCCTCTCGAACGTAACGTATCTCGCGAGATACGGTTACCTTCTTTCGTTCCTTCGTATAACGGGTGTCGTTATTCCCATGAGATTTTCGCTCCCCTTTCATAGACCTCATTGATATGCACCGCTGGAAACTCTACTAACGACCTCATACGCACCGACCTGTCCTGGATCACTTTTTTTCTCTCTCTCTCTCTCTCTAACTTCTCTATCCTATTCAAGCGATTTTCCTATTTGAAAATGTCTAGATCGAAATTATTTCGAAAAAATTCGTAGAATAGTCATAACTTGTATTACTAGCTAACAACATTGAACACCTTCGATAATGCGAAACTCTTCTATTTTTTTTTATCTTCTTTCACTTTCTTTTTATTCTTTTTTTTTTTTTTTTGTTTTATTTTTTTTTATTATTATCGTCTATCAGTTTTTATGTTTGGTTCGTTTCACGTCAAGTGTATAGGCGAATAGAAATCAATGATATGCGAAGAAAAATATATGCGTTGTTTTTTATTTTATTTTATTTTATTTTATTTTATTTTATTTTCTTATTTTTTTTTTCCTTTTAACTTAGAAAATAAAAAACCGATAGATTAATGTTATTATTAAAAGACAGATAACAGTATGTTATATATTCTATGTACTTTATTGAAATTGTATATTTATCTCTTATCTGACAATTTATACGATGTCACGTTTTTTATTTCCTTTTCTGTTTTTTTTTTCTTTTTTTTTTCTTTTTTCTTTTTTTTTTTCGAAAAGAATATCTATCATAAAATCTAGTCATAAAATTTGTAATTTTTATCAACGCCTGTATCGTCCGTCTGTTTACAATAAATATCAACGATAAATAAATTGCATTGATCGTTGCAAACTCATTCAGGATAAGAATGAATAATTCTAATTTAATTTTTACGATATATGAAACTTTTTCAAGTTAAAAATTTTATAATATATAGTAGGGTATAATTAGCTAGGTGACCGATCTAATTTGTACGGGATTGGTGTAATTAGGTGTAAACATAGTGACGGTAGAATTGTAGGATATCGTAATTCAAAATGGTTCAATAGTTTCGATCAAGCACCCTCGTTTGTCCGATTCGATAATAATCAATCGGACGTGCCCTGCTATTCGAGCTTACTGAATTCGAAATAATTTCGTCGTTCGTCCGACGATCAGGATAGACTAGCCCTTTTTTCCTTTCTCTCTTTATCTTTCATTCACGACCTTTATTCGTGGATGTTGCATTTCATATAGAGAATTTTCGAAGTATTTCTCTGTTTTCTCATTTCTTTTTATTTTTTTCATTTTTTTTTTTCCTTTCTTCATTGACACCAGACACATTGAATGAAATTATTTCTTATCTTTTTAAAGTAAACTTTTTATTTATTTATTTATTTATTTTTTTTTGTTTTTTTTTGTTTTTTTTTTTGTTTTTTTCTTCTTCCAAGAAATTCATAGGAGAGATGATTTTTGATGATGTCACTCTAGTGTATTATAAATTTCTAACATAACGCGTCTGTTCTTCTATGATTATAGCAGCACCTTGCAATATCTCATCGAAATTCCCAATGGACTGGTAGAGTCACTCGATATGCAAACAGAAGAAGAAAAAGGCGAGAGAGAGAGAGAGAGAGAGAGAGAGAGAGAGAGAGAGAGAGACGATTCAACGGAGTTTGTAGATAGAGAAAGAGAGAGAGAAAGAGAGGAAGAGGGTGTACATGGAGGGTGGAGACGGCCTCGGGGATGTACGTTTTGGTTCTGCCAGGAGCAGAGAGAGGGATGACAGAGAGAGAAAGAGAGAAAAGAGAGGGTGGGTCCAGGGTGTTACTAATTGGAGGGGTGACGAGGGAGGAAACCTTGTTATCTGTTAATTGCTGCGACCCTCCACGCAGTGTTTTGCATCGATAAGAAGTACTGGCACTCGAAATTTCCTCTCTTTCATTCTATTCTTTTCTTCAATCCCAGAACGACCACATTGGATTTCATGGTGTACATTCTGATCCCTCCCCCTCCAAACAAAGCTTTTTCCCTTAGCGAATGTCACTAGGCGTCACGAATTGCCGTCTCATAATCCTTATCTAGTTCTTTGTATTCGTTATGGTCGGTCTATCCACCAATTGACTTTGTGTTACTCTTTTTTAATGATTTTTTTTTTTTTTTTTTTTTTTTTTTTTTTTTTTGTCCCTGTTCGAAAATTCAAGATTACTTTCTCTTTATCTTGTTATCATTATTAAGATGATAAAGATTTGCTTGTATATTTTGTATTTCCTTTTTTCCCTTTATTTTTTTTTTTTTTCTTCCTTTTTCTTTTTCTTTTTTCTTATGTCATTCACCGAGTTCATATAATCGGACTCATCCCTAGGGAACACTTTGGTGTGCGCTTTGATAAACTCGACTCGGTCTTTACGTCCTCTCTCCTTCTTCTCTCTCTCTCTCTCTTTCTCTCCGTAGTCCTAGCACTACGAGGGGGTTGGTAAGTTTTCGATGGCTCCGGGGGTAGCAAAGAGGCCGAGGAACTCGTTTACTTCCAACCAACACCACAACACCCAATACCTTTGGCATCGTTAGGGCTTGCAAGGAGGAATCGCTTTGGGTTTGGGTGCTCGCTGAAATTTCTCGCGCCAATTTCTTCCTCGTCGAAACTACTGCGATCAAAGTCATCTTAAACGTGGCTTGAGAAAATCGTTCCAAGGGAATTCATCTTGGGGAAAGCGTGTCTGAATATATTCTTTTATTTCTTTGCTCAGCTCTGACGACGATTTTTTTTCTTTTCTCTTTCTTCTTTTTTTCTTTCCTCTTTTCCCCCCCCCCCCTCTCTTTTATTTTTTTTTTTTTTTTTTTTTTTTTTTTTTTTTTTTATGAAAGGAACGAACTCCAATGCTCGCTCCTCACGTTTTCCTTTTCCTTCTTTTTTTCTTCGTTGTACGAATACTCTTCAGGCTTTTTTCTTTTTTTTAGATTTCTTTTCGAGACCGATCGTACTCGATTAATAGCTCGCATTCATCCTAATTTTCTTCTGAAGCGTTCATTTCAGAGGGTTGCTGTCGCGATCTTTAAAAAGAAAACTCGTTAGTAAAGATATAATTTGTTCGATTCGTAAAAATCACCTTGGATATATTTTTATAATATTATCATGGCCATAATTTCATTTTGAAAGTTAAAAATGATTATTTCTTTTTTTTTCTTTTTTTTTTTTTTTTTTTTTTTTTTTTTTTTTTTTATTTATTTAAAATCGTTTTGTCACAAAAACTGATAAGGTAAATATAAAGGTAATTAAGTTTTGTAATTGCTATATGAACGGAAGCATAAATTTAAAAAGATTTTTTTTTTTTTTTTTTTTTTATATTGTTTCTTTGAAGAAACAAAATTTTATTCACTATAGCGTTGATCAAATTTGTCGAAATTAATTTGTATTATCTATCGAAATTATTTCCTTGTATTGAATTATAACAAAATTATTTCCTCTTTTTCATGGTGGCCATAATATCACGTCGTGACACCATTACGTCCAACGAGGAAAGTTTTGCAGAAAGAGAAAAGAGCGGCGAGGAAAGGATGAACGTTGTTTCCTACTTCTCTGAGCAAACACCGGCAAATCGAACAAATTGGCAAACAGTTGGTGATGCGCAACCGTGCGAAGCAATTACGGATTTTGCGTGAACGCCACGTCGCGCAAACTCTTTGTAGGAGGGCGAATAGGAGAAAGAGAGAGAGAGAGAGAGAGAGAAAGAGAGAGTTTTCCACTGGTTAAACCATTGGCGTAGGCAACATTTGTAAAAAAAGTATCTACAATATATAATCGTTATTAACTTTTTATAATATTGTCACATAATTATTATTCCTTTTTTTTTTTTTTTTTTTTTTTTTGTGTGCGTCAAATAATCAATAATTAACAAATGTAATCTCTTTCTATTCCAATGGAAATTTGTTATTACGATAAAAATTTATTTTATTACAAATAATGTCAATTATCATAAAGCATATTTATTAAGCTTGTTAATTTAAATTTATATTGATTTTAATTCTCTTTATTTTCATTATACAAACACACATACACACATGTGCGCGCGCACACACATACAGGCATAGAGATAATTTGAATAATTATCTCAATTAAATTTCATTTTTTAAATGCATGGAACTATTCTTTTTTTTTTATCTCAAATATTAATAAATGATTTATATCAATTTCTGATAATTTTTCATCAGACTTTGATGTCTACGCCAATGAGACACGCAGAGAGTTTGAACCTGCTCGGAGCCGAAAGCGGGTTGTACGGTAATTGGAGAGCACAACGCCGGGGAACCACGCTCGCGTTTCTAATGAGACGACCGAGAACTTGACCCCCAACGAATAGGAGAATACCTATTCGTTCTTCTTCCCTATGGAAGATTTATATGGGATTTTTTATAAAGTAAATCATTGACAAACATTTTCGAAAAATGTTTTTTTTTACTTTGATAAACGATCATGCCAATGAAATCACTTTGAAACATTTTTATTTATTGATTTCTAAAGCAAACGAGACGTAACCAATCACGTTAATGTCCATTAGCGAACGAAAATGTTTGCTAATTACAACGAACTCGTTGTCTTTGGGGAATGCTCTCTGAGTACTTTACTTTAATTCACTAGTGTAATTATATACATATATATGTATATATATATATATATTTTTTTTTCTTTTCCGTAGAACTTCGATGAGCAATTAGACAGAACGACCAGAATGAGATGATATTGCCAGGGTTAGAATGAATAAGAGAGAAAGGGCCAAAGATATCTCGTAGGGGATTCTAACGCAACCCTTCAATTATACACGTAGCGTACGTTTTTATGCTGGCAGGTTTACTTTACGCCATTAGCAATTCGATATCCTCGAGAATGGAATACAAGTAAAAACTCCTTTTCGTATCATGTTATCACTGTTATATCAAAATAATCGTTCGATAAAGATTCATTTATACGTGTCTTTTTTTTTTTTTTTTTTTTTTTTTACAAATAACGAAGATTCTAGAGAAAACGAAAAATCATTATTAGTGCATTTTATGTGGGAAGAAAAATTCGTGGATTTTTTTAGGAGTGCGTCTGTCAACTGATCACCGACGAACTGCTCGTTTGCTCAACTCTCTTATTTGCGAAGCATCCTCAGGGGCAACTTCAGAAGTTTACGCTTAATCACGAAATGGACTGGGATTGGAAATGGCAAACTCGCTTCTCTCTCTCTCTCCTCTCTCTCTCTCTCTCTCTCTCTTTCTCTCTCTCTTCTCGTTTGTTGATATCTACGAGTTAGCAACGAGCTGGTGGGGGAGAGTTTAGTTAGCGACACTCACGAGTTGTCATTTCGCTTTGAAGTTGGCCGAGCAGAGCTCTTCTAGCTTGCTGCAACTCTTCTTCCCTTGATCATGCTTATTAGCGAAAGTGGAAGAACGACTGGCGATAGGTCGAACTTGAGTTATACATTTTTTTTCTGCTCGATACGAGAAATCTCATCTCTCGTGTTGGTGAAACGACGCGTATGAACGACTTCGATCGAACTAACTTTTCAATATCAGTACTATTCACGTACGGTCTCTCTTTATGGTGTCATCCTCTTTAACCGCATCCTCTTGGCTTCTCTCATAGAGAAAAAGAGAGAGAGAGAGAGAGAGATTTGGTTAATACATATATATATATATATATATCCCGAATATTAAATAACGCGAAAATTAACTTATTCCATTTCTAAGTCTCTAACTCGCGTGTGAAAATCTACATTAATCGATATTATTATATTTCATTTATTCGAGAAATTTTTGCCGTGGAATCATTTTTTTTATCCCGCTTATCATTTTGACGAATTATCTTGATTTTTTTCTTTTCTTTCTTTTCCTTTTTCTTCTTTTTTTTTTTTTTTTTTTTTTTTTTTTTTTTTTTTTTTTTTTTTTTTAAAGATTTCAATCGTATTCGTTTAATATTACTCAACACATTTTCATATGTATTTTATACATTATTTTGAAAATTCAATGAACTTGCGAGCTTATCATTATGAAAAGGTTTAGAACTGGTTTAACGCGTAAAAATTCGTCCAAGAATAATTTTCTACGATAACGTGAGTTAAAGTAATACTCGTAATGGTCGTGTTTTATGGTTCTTTTTATTGTACACGAAATAGCTACTTAAAAGAAGTTTGTTGGACCATATAGTGTATATATGCAAGACCATTATCGATCGACGACGAAATTTCTTGGAAATTGAGTTACTAATTTATCGTATACGTACGTACCATACGTTCGTCGATAAAGAACTTGACCTTACGAGATTGTTATTACTATAATTTCAAGCGTTAATATTATTAAAATGAAAGAAATCTTTGTCGATTGAATTTTTTTTTTTTAAATAAATCTTATCAAAAAAGAATTCCAGATAAATCGAGAATAATGATGGAGAAAAAGGAGTGAAAAATAGAAATATAGAAAAGAAATTCGGATCATTGAATATAACAGAGCTAAACATAGAGTTTCCGCTTGGTATAATAGATCGAATGGTGGTATGGCAGATGGCACGTGACTCATACATAAAACGTGGCCCGCAAGGCACCCCTCAGGGGTCAGAAATGATTCGTAAATAAATTAGCTCGCTATCGGAACTCAAGATAACGCGTTATTTATGGACCGCTCGTGACGGTGCACCCTTTTCACCTAAGCTACGAGGTAAAAGAAGAGTGGAAAAGGCCTGCGGACAAGAAGCATCAGTAACAGCAACAGCAATAGCAATAGTCAATTGTAACAACAGCATCAGCAGCAGCAGCAGTAACAACAGCATCAGCATCAGCAGTAGCAGTACCTATAGTAGTAGTAGTAGTAGTAGTAGTAGTAGTAGTAGTAGTAGTAGTAGTAAGTAGTAGTAGTAGTAGTAGTAGTAATAGCAGCAGGTGGAGAAAAGCCTGGCTATCGTGGTTGCTCCGTTTAATGGGATACATGAAGGGCTCGAATACCACGGGCTTGGCCAGGTGGAATAAGCGAAGCCGCGGCTTTACCATGTTCAACGCCTTTGACCTAAGCCGATTTTCCATCGGTGTATATAATATCATGCACGCGCGCGCACTCTTATGTGTGTTATATATATATATATATCGCTGATATTTAAAGCTAACATAATCTATCGAAAATATCTTGAGTATGATTCAATGAACCATTAAATATACCGTTTATGACTTAATAGGATCAATAATTTACTAATCTCCGTTAGAGAGAGAAAGAGAAAGAGAAAGAGAGAGATTAGATATTAATAGATAAAATTATTAAATTGATTTACTCGAGTGTTAAGTGTTTTACGATCGAGTACACTTATGTATCATATAAAATATCTGAATCCTTTGATTATGTAAAAAAAAAAAAAGGAAAAAAAAAAAAAGATTGTTCGCGTTGATGCGATCTATATTATTTTTTTCTTTTCCTTTTCTTTTTCCTTTTCTTCTTATTTTCTTTTTTCTTTCTTTTCTTTTTTTTTTTTTTTCGTAGATACCCGCTTTAGGAAGGTTCGTTAATTGATAGGTGGGCGTGGTGTGTTGTATCTGGTTTGCTGATCGATACGCCAGGAATACGGCCACGTATTCCATTTCCAAGTTTTATCCTTGTTTCTTTCATTTCTTTTCTTTTCTTTTTTTCTTTTTCTTTTTCTCTTTCTCTTTCTTTTTTCCTTTCTATTTCATATTCTCGTATTTATTATTGGCTATATAAGTTTTCTTTTGTAATGATTATTTCTTTCTCTGCTTAGATAAAAGAAAGGTGTTTGACGGAGCAGAGAAAATAAGGAGGCAATAATTCAAAAAAGAAAGGATAGAATGAGAAAGAGAGAAAGGAGACTTTGAAGGGTGTAGAAAAAAAAAAAAGGAAAAAAAAAAAAATCAAAGGCTTTTGGTGGTTCTTCTCGTTTCGTAAAATAAGACCGAAAATCCAATATAAAAGCAATATCTGAAGTGACACGGCGAACAGCACGACGGAGTTCCTCTCTCGCCCTATCAACGGTACTTTCTCTCCTTTTTTTTTTATCCACTTTACTTGCATCTTTCTCTCTGTTTCTCTCTCTCTCTCTCTCTCTCTCTCTTTCTCTTCCTTTCTCTTTCTCTTACATCATACACCTATAATACTCTTTTCTTCCGTTTAGGAGACTTCCAAGCGCCCTCGATTCGAGGAAGCAATTTTCTTATGGACGTCTGCAGCTCTTCGTCTATTCGCTTTTACTTCTTATATATATATATATATATATATATATATATATATATATATATATATATATTATATATGTATGTACATTCTCAACCTTCTCTCATATTTATGTATGTATGTACCTATGTGAAATATGTATATATTCACGCGTGATATGATTTACGAGTTGCTTTCTTACCACATTAACAAGATCGTTAATTTGTATCTTAAACGCGTCGCGTCACGTCAAATTTTTTTGCCCGTTGTTTTGTATTAATTAAATACAATATTTGTAATTATTGGATTTTTATTTGTCGGACTAACGTAGAATACGATTTATTTCTGATCGTTATTAAAATATTTCTTTCTGATTAATTTCTTTTTTTTTTTTTGTCCCCCATGTTTTTTCTTTTCTTTTTTTTTTTTTTTTTTCTTTTTTTCTTTCTTCTTTTATCCGTACGACCTCGAACAACATAGATTTCGATGTTCGAATAGCGGTCATCGAGTAAGCTAAATCGTACTCTTCTCGTGTTATATTTAGAAATCTATATCGTTTTTCTTCACCTACTACTCCCAACAACAACGAGAAAATCTTTAGTCTCGTCTATGTCAGAGGGTGGGGGAGGGGGGATAGACTTATTTTAGCAATTTGAACTCAATGTGATTATAAGTACGAACGAGTATTAGATGAAAATATATTATTAGTTTATTAATTTAAATATTAGTATTAATTTTTCTTTTATATTTCTCTCGGTATATTTTCTCTTTCGACATTTCAAATATATAATATTTATCTATGAAGAAATTCAATAAATATATGAATTTAAGAAATGAGTTAGTCAATGTACGACGAATCTATGATATAGTTAATCAATATATAATCAAATTCTACGATGAAGTTAGAAATGAATTAGAAATAGTCGTATGTTACAGAATAGAAACTGAGTTTGTGATTACTTCATTCTCGTTTACGAAAGTTTTGGGAAAGATCACGTGTGTTTCCGGTTAGTTCAAAGCCTCTTTCTCTCTCTCTCTCTCTCTTTCTCTCTCTCTCTTTCTCTTTCTGTGGGATGGGAAATACTTTTTCCTGACGGATCTTCGCTTTTCCATCATTCGCACCACGAAGCTTCTTCCTCGAGCTTATCCCAAGGGAATTTATCACCATAATTTCTTTCTTTTTTTTTTCTTTATTTTTCTTTTTCTTTTTTTTTTTTTCTTTTTTTTTTTTAGATTGAATTTCGTAAAAGCTATAGAACGTTATCCGCGAGAAAAAGTGACGTTAAACCTTTTATATAGAACTATGAGATAACTCATTAGTCAAGAGATAATGATGTTTTGTCGGTATATATAATTTCGTATATCAATTATATATAGTATGTTATATAATATATTATGGTATAAGTATAGTATTGAGTATATTATACTACAATACATCGTATCGGTTATGTAATAATATATTGTAGATTTCGTTTGTATTATTCTTTTGGTTTTTTTTCTTTTTTTTTTTTTTTTTTTTTTTTTTTTTTTTTTTTTTTTTTTTTTTTTTTCCTTGTAGGATTAGAAAATATATAATTATTTAGATGTTAATTTGTATTTACGAATCTTTTAAAAGGAAGAATAATAATATTTATTTATCTCTCTTTTTGTTTTTTGTTTATTTCTTTTCTTTTTTTTTCGATTGATCTGAAAATATTCTTAACGAAAGTAATAGAATTTTTTGTTTCTCGTTTTTTTTTTTTTTTTTTTTTTTTTTTCGTTTTTCTTTCTCAGATAGATCCTTCTTTGTATCTGTTTAAAATCTCTTTCTCTTTTTGTCAGCGTTGCTTGCTGCTTGCTTTTATCTTCGTTGGCTCGCGTCACTGTCGCGTTGGTAACGAGATTTTATCCAAAGCCGGCTACGTGTCATTTACATATATCGCCTGAAGGCGGCTTCTACCACACAGCTTTTTATTTTTCTCTCTCTCTCTCTTTCTCTTTCTCTCTCCCCCCTCTCCCTCTCTTTCTCATCTCTTTACGGCGATTTCGAGGGTGCGCTAGGAGATGGCCGTCGATTTACATTTACAAGCAAGACTTTTGCGAAAAGGAGCTGATACGAATTTAACTGGGCAAGAAATGGAAAAATAAATGCAAAAAGTTTATCGATAAGAAAGAAAAAGAAGAAAAATTTAAGGAAAAATATTTCTTCGTTATATTTTTGAATAGTTTCGTAACAATACTATACGAATAGAAATTAGAAAAAATGATTACTGTAAGCCCATTGTAATATTGTAATTATCGATTGTAATTAACGATAAAATATTTATAATGTGTATTAGTCGTAATGCTTCGTGTAAGACACGATGATCATTAAATAATTATATCGTAGATTCAAACATATAGACAAATCGTAATTGTCAATCACGGAATCAAATGAAATATTGTTCAATATTATCATATAATGGATGTGGTTAATTAATATTTACTAATAATAATAATAATAATAATGATAATAATAATAATAACTTAATCACACGTTCGATAATTACTATGACATTGATCGTTGCGATTATATATTCTTTATGATTAACAATCATATCCGATAATAATTATACGTAATTATTATTAACTTGTTTACTTGTTTGCGTAGAAAATATTAGCCCATTATCTATTCACAATTTTTAATTTAGCGTTTCACCTTATCGATTAGTTATTTTTTTATTATTTTTTTCTCTTTTATTTTTCTTTTTTTAAGATAATCGAAGACTTCATTCTTCGTCGTTTTCGTCATCGTGTCGTTTTCGTCATCGTATCATTTTCGTCATTGTCGTTTTCTTTTTATTCAAGAAGAAGAACAACAAACGAACGCACCAGAGATAGAAATTGATCGATAAGGGATAAGGAACAAAGTGACGACTTACCGTAGGTGGACAAGACGAGCTGTCCCTGGAGAGACTACCGAGAGTCACCAGCAAACGACGCGGGGCCCCCAACACCGACTCTCGCCATCCCTCTAAAAAGAAAAAGAAAAAGATAAATAGCTCAAGAGAAAATTGCATTATTTATCGGCTGACATATTTCACGATATTTGGTTCTGCATTATCCATTTTGATGAATGATAACACTTGAAGGAATAATAAATAAAAATGCAATAATTTTTTAAAGTGAATTAAACGCAAAAATGTTCATCCATTATTGAACGTGAATATATAACTTTTAAAAAAGTTAAGTAATGAACCCTATATTATTTTTATATATTTTAATATTTATTATTATTACACATTTCAATATACATATTTTTATATTGAAAAAAATTAATGTTGACCATCGTCTAGAACAAAGTATATGAATAATTTCAAAGATAAAAGATAAAAATTGTGCATTAATGTTTTACATTTGCAAAGATAATATAATATCATTGATAAATTTCTCATCTTTTAGTAGATAATTTTAAAGATATTTTGAAATATTCTTTTATTTGACACGAACTTTCAACTTTAAGAAAGTTAAATATCCCTGATCGTAAAGTATAATACGAGTAGGCGTGGAAGAACGTAGGTTACGACAGGCCACAGGGGAGTTTCATATTGCTGGATTAAGTGTTAAACTTCCATCTTCGACTTTACCTCTGTTTCTCTCTCTCTCTCTCTCTCTCTCTCTCTCTCTCTCTCTCTCTCTTTCTCTCTTTCACCCTCGTGATCGTTATCTTCTATCTCTTACTTTCTCTGTTGTGTCGGTCGCGTCTTAAACCAACTAAAGTTATGGGTGCGACTTTCATTAAACGGCTTGATGACGGATCGCTTTGTCTCTTTCGTATTAACGACACTTCCCGAAAGTACCAAATTCTGTCTGATATTAAGGAACAGTTTCATACCCTTCCTTACAAGATTTCCACTGTTACGATTTATTTGTTTGCTCGTTGTCTTAAAGAGGAACGTGAAATTGTTGAGAAATTTGAATGAAATTAAATCATCGAGTAATGATTTCATAAGATTTATCAGTCGAATAATATAAATAATTTCATTTGCAATAAGAATTATTAACAATGAAATATATTATTAGCATTTTGTAAAGTGTATGAATGTATAATACGTATTGTTGAATGGAATGAATGGATGTGTGTATGCATGCGCAAAAAAGAAAGAGAGAGAGAGAGAGAGAGAGAGAGTGAGTCTGCAATAATAATGTTACAATATATCCTTAGAATGGGCTCGTTGCGTGGCCACTAACCAACCTCCGAATTAATAAATCTCAATTACGTAAGTTAATATAGGAAGGGGTAATTCTGTCCCCTAGTCTTTGTCAGGGATGTTGAGGGTGAAGGTATCTCTATCGGTCATTGTTATCGAATCCGTAACGATCGGGTTTGTAAATGACGTTAAATATTTCCTTATTTGTTATTAAAAAAATTCTTTCATTTATTTATTCACTTATTTATTTATTTTATTTATTTATTTATTTATTTTCAGGAAAAAGAAATTGAATCGCAAATGCGAAAGCCATAGGAAAAATTTTAGTAACGATAAAAGGAAAAAACACATTCGTCCTGATTAAAACTGACATTTCTAGTATCTCCAACAGGCAATACAATGTGTGTGTGTGTGTGTGTGTGTGTGTGTGTGTGTTTATATATATAATACATTACGAAAAATGTGAGTGTGTATGTGTGCGTTGAATACAGATGCGTGTCTTTCTCTCGTTTGCGCGTCGAATTAAAGCGAAATAAATCATAAATATTAAACGAGGCTTTCAGTCGCGGGATTACAGGGGTCGTAGCCCTCTGTAGTCCCTCTGTGGCTCTCTCTCTCTCTCTCCCTTTTCTAACCACCCCCCCCCGCCCTGTCCGGATATGATGGTTGGAGCCCTTCCTTCCTACCTCAGGGAGACTACCCAAAGAATTTCAATGACAATGGAACCTAACGGAGACATCTCGCACATTCTGTGTATGATCACTGACCATTATTGAGAAGAATCTTCTTTAATGGAATCAAGTGTTCGAACTTGTTCAACAAGTTATTATATTATTTGTTCATTCGCCCTAAAATATTGGTAGATAAAATTTTCTTTTTTTCTTTTTTTTTTTCTTTTTTTTTTTTTGTTCTTGGCCATATGCAACAGTGGTCACTGGGGGTACATTGAGAAGAAAAATAGAAAGTTTATTAAAGGAAAAGAAAAAAAAGAAGAAGAAAAAAAGAAAAATTAGATTACTAGATTATATTAGAAGGAAATTACGTTATAATAATATTACGGTATATTGAAAAGAAGTATGAGCGTTAATGTATATTTAAAAAAAAAAAAAAAAAAAAAAAAAAAAAAAAGAAAAAAGAAAAAAATTATATAATATTACAGCGTGTTATTAAGAAATTCAAATATTACAGTATATGTTATATATTAACAAGAAAATTAATTAATTCGAGACATAGAGAAAAGATATAATTATATGCCACGTAGAAATTATAGATTATTATGTAGAATATTTTCAAAATTGGAATATTAGAATTTTAATGATAATTAATTATTAATACATATTCAAATATAAACATAAATGATAGGAGTTGTATTTAATAATACAAATGTAAAATAAAAGTGAAGACTTTTGAGTGAAAAGAAAAGAAAAGAAAGAAAGAAAGAAAGAAAGAAAAAAGAAAAAGTAAAAGAAAGAAGAAGAAAGAAAAATTGTAAAATTTATTTTCAACATGATAAATACACGTTTCGTGTTTGCATCGCGTAGAGTTGCTTTAATTAGGGAAAACATTATTTAATATTGACGTGGCGAGATTCACCTGCAATCGAACCAGGCGAAATAATTGATTATGCTGCATATGATGCGGTCTAACGACGATTACGTGCAATATGGTTTCGTGAGTCGCGAATCGGAGCCGCCTGCGCCTTCTTAATTACGAAATCAGAACTTTCTAAACTCGGTACGCTATGTCGAGTGGAATCATTCGAGCGAGACTTGAATAGAGAAAGACTAATCCTTCTTTTCAAGTCTGTCTCTCTTTCTCTCTTTGTTTCTTTCTTTTAACTCGATTAACCAATACATTAATTCAGAAAAAAGAATTTTTTATGAGAGAGAAAGAGAGAGAGAGAGAGAGAGAGAGAGAAATAGACTTATCTTAAATTCATCGACATTTTTTCTAATTTCTATTCTATGTAACGTTGTCGAAAAGTATACATAGTTTTTATCGATCAGCTCGCCTCGTTTAAGTTTAGAACTTTTTAATCCAATCGAGATAATCTAAGTTAACTTTCTGAGAAACGAGATCAACTACTTTCGACCTTTTTCAATAAGACGCGATCTTTTTCAAATTACCTTGAATAAATTTATTATTCGTTCGATAATATATTATATAGTATATGTATATATATATATATATATATATATATATATATATATATTTAAATTATATAATTTTTAAAATAATTAAATAAATTATTCTTAGTTATCGTAGCATCTAACATTAATACAAACTATAGTGTGTATATATATATATATAGATTTAAATTATATGGTTTTTAAAATAATTAAATAAATTATTTTTAGTTATCATAGCATCTAACATTAATACAAACTATAATGTATACATATATATATATATATATATATATATATTTTTTTTTTTTTTTTTTTTTTCATTTAGGTTTATATCTAATTAAATCGATTTCTTTCAGATTCAAAAAAGGAATTTCCAATGGAATACGTTATTCACCCTGATGCCTTTTGAAGATAAAACGTTCGAATCGATCTTATTCTGGAAGAATTCGTACGTTGCAGCAGATCCGTCTATAAGGGCAAAGTAGGAAGTAAGAAAAGGGCAGTGGTAAGGGAAGAAGGAACGAAAAAAAAGAAAAAAAAAAAAGAAGGAAAGGAGAAAAAAAGGTTCGATGGTCGTTCGTAGGAAATCCTCATTCCCAATCCCGAAGGAACGAAATGGCTTGATTAACTGACGACGCGTCGTTACTGCGGCCAAGCCTCTGCTGTACTTCGTAGTATTGCCCTATAGGGCTCGAACCAAGGAGTTCTCGTAGCAGTATTCGAAGGGTGCCTCAAGGCAAAAAGAAAATGGAAAGGGGCGTACCAAGCTGGTCCTTTATTCTACTTTGCACGATCACGTTCGCGGTTTTTTTTACGCCTGATAAAAAGAGCTTTGCCTCATTTCTTTTTTCTTTCTCCTTTTTTTTCTTTTTTTTTTTTTTTTTTTTTTATTTTTCTTTTTTAATCTTTTACCAAAAAAAAAGACCTTACTGTTAAAAAAGAAAATTTGATGCAATATATTTTTATAAGGGATTAAAAGATCATGTCATTTGTTTAAGCAAAAAAACGTAAGATTGATTATTTATTAATATTTGGCCACGATGAAGCTGATAATAATTTATTCATTCATTATTATGATTTTATGGAAAGAAAAAAAAAAAAAAAGAAATCACAAATAACAGCCTCGATAAGTTTAATTATCTTCAAATCGTATATTAATCATTTAATATATATTTCCGAGTATATTCAATATATAATTAAGAATAATTTATATCGATCCAATAGCCAATGAGAAGATAAGGTAAGGTTAAACAACAAAGTAGCATAACAACATCGTATCCTCACTTTTTTCTTTATATAATAAATTCTGACGTGTAGATCTCTCACAAGCATATGGGGGAAACGTTAATGCCATTTTATGACCAGGCTGATAGCCGTAACGCAACATGGTGCCCCATGGTAAACCTCATCATCTTCCTGGTAGTTGAGAGAAAGACAAAAAAAAAAAAATAAAAAGGGGGAGGGAGATGGATTGTGAGGAAAGGGGAGATGTGCTTTAGGGGATGTTTTAGTTAGAGAAAGAGAAAGATAATGGAAGTAACCATCTCTAGATGATGACGTTCGCTACGACTTTGTTGTTCTATGTGTTTTAGCGAATCGTCTTACGTTATTCATAAGGACGAAGGGAAAGCTTGAAAGCACATGGGCGTGTATATACGATCATGTTTAAATCTTCGAGATTCGTAAGAAAAAAATATTTGTTTTTCTCTTCTTAAAAAATGTATATCTTTATTATTTAAATAAAAATAAATGAAACTCAGATATATCTAATAATCAATTCTACGTTTGAAGATAATTAAACGAAATTAATTTTAAGAAACATATATGTGTGTTTGTGTGTGTGTGTATATTTATATTTACTTATATTAATTTTTAAATATTAAAATACAATATTAAGACATCTTTCGCCATGCTAAAAGTCGTACTTAATAATAATAATAATAATAATAATTTAATAATAAATAATAATAATTTGTATAATATTTTCACAGGATTGTTCGTAATAATTTGGCATGGTTCGTTTATTATTTTCGCAAGACGAAGCCAAGCATAGAAACAACGAGAAATTATCTGGATGCTTATCGCTCAGGAAGCGTCAAACGAGCACACTTCCGGTTCGCGGGTTAAAGCATTTCCTATTCCTTCGAGAGTCGTCAACCCTTTTGCACTACGAGTGAGCAGAGAGAGAGAGAGAGAGAGAGAGAGAAAGAAATATCACGTAGGAGGTGAGCTTTACGAAGGGTAAAGGGCAACAATGCCATGAGCAAGTACTCGAGCATCAACCTTTGTCTGAAAATTTCTCTCTCTCTCTCTCTCTCTCTTTTTTTTTTTTTTGTTCCTTTTGGCATCCCTTTCCTTCTTGAAGGGTGCAGTCTATCTCAACCCTCGCTATGTTCACAGTCTACAATTGCTCTACCTTTTCAGTAACCACGAAGGTTCACATATTTATATTATATGGGTGTGTGAACATTGAACGAGTTCGTTCACGCTCGATTATTTTCATGAAGCGTTGAAAATACGAGAACTCCTTTCGAGTTTCACCTGACCTCTTTTTTAGTAAAAATTCTCGGCCTAGAGTATAATCAAGTAAATAAAAAAAAAAAAAAGAAAAAAAAAAGAAAAAAAAAGAAATATTCTTACTTAATTTTAATATTTATCATGATTTCTTTTTTTTTTTTCTTTTTCTTTTTTTTTTTTTTTTTTTTTTTTTTTTCTTTTGGATAAAATTCAATGGAAAAATATTAAGTTCATTCATATATTGGATCTTTTATCCCTTATTTCAAATAAATGATATAAAATTTGCAATAATTTTAATACAAATTTAAACAATTTCATGATATATTTGTTTTCTTATTGCAAAAGAAAAGGAAAAATTCAATTTTAAATATTATTAACAAAATCGATTTTTTCTTTTTTTTTTTTTTTTTTTTTTGTTTTTTTTTTTTCATTATTATTGTTGCAATATATTAAATGAACAAAGAATAAATTACATTTGATAATAATATTTGTTTTAAGTCTTTACGACTTTTTAGTACCGAAGGTATTGTCTTTGAAAGATTTCCATTCTTATAATATAACTGTTCTTAGTAATGGTGTACTATAGTAAGGCAACGTAAATTCTAGGAATTTATATAGGTCAGTGTGTCACATCGAACCAGTTTGAATGAAATTATGTAAGCCAATAGGTCAAAGTAAAACATTTTCTATTTACTTGGAAGTATCGTCGAAACTATAAGTCATAGAGACTTGAATCAAATACTATTTTAAAGGGGTAGAATGTTATCTATTTTTTTTTTTGCAACGCATTATTGCAATAAATAATTACAAATTTTTTATAAACAATTTTCATAAACAAATTTCTAACGAACTAGATTGATTTTATTTCGTCAGAAAAATGTTAAATATA
Organism: Vespa velutina; assembly: GCF_912470025.1. Lineage (NCBI taxonomy): Eukaryota > Metazoa > Arthropoda > Insecta > Hymenoptera > Vespidae > Vespa > Vespa velutina. The sequence continues at coordinate 2,416,818 of NC_062206.1, forward strand.
TTTTTTATCTACATAATTATTAATATGAATTATGTAAAAAAAAAAATAAAAGAAATTATTTATACATATTTATTTATAAAAAAAAAAAAAAAACAAAAAAGATTCAAACATTATTTATTAATCAACTTGATACTATAATACTCTATGATGAAAATTAAAATATTACTTGTCAACTAACTCAATGTTGTTTATATTTCAGGTATGAAAATAAGCAGAGGAAGAGAATACATGAGATGAAAAGAGAAAGACAATGATATACGTCCATGTGTGTGTGTGTGTGTGTCGTTTCAAGGGACGATTTTGTCGTTTCACCAGCTCATTTTTCCAAGACGATGTACCAATTTCTTTTCTCCTCTGTCTTTCACCCTCGTCGGCTAGACCAGAGACACGATCTCATTTTATCTTTTCGACCCCTTACACGATCCACGTTTGTTACAAGCCCTCCCCCTCCTCTCCAAAAAAGCTCGACCACTATGCCACCATCGTGGTATAGTCATCGTCGCTACCGTAGCTCTTTACTCTTATACTCTCATTCATCCCTCTATCGTCTATACCCTCTCGCGGTCTTGTTCGAGGGTGGCTATCCTATACTCCAAGTCCGATCGACGGTAGATAGAGCACGTCGATTCAAGAAGACACTTGAACGTGCACAACTTTAGACTTTCTTCTTGTTTTTTCTCTTAATGTCATTGTCTCTTTTCTTAAGTAGATTTTGTCTTTTAAAATTGTTCTAAACGATGATCTATCATGATACATAATATAGAATATTTATATATATATATATATAAAATCATTTTATGTGTATATAAAATCATAATGTAGAATATTTTTCATTGTTAAATAATTTTAAAACATTTTAGTTTGTAGATTATTATATAATGTAATATATATGTACTTGAGAAAATTATATTATTTATTTTTATTTAAAATATGACAGAGAAATTATTCATCGATTTTTCGATTTTATATTTTCAATTGTTGTTTTAAACATTGATTTATGATAATCTATTATGAAATATAACAGAATATTTTTAATTGTTAAATAATTTCCATCATATTAGGTTGCAGATCATTATGAGGGTATAATAGAAAATTATGAATTGAATTTGTGTTCAACATATGAAAGAAATTATGCTATAATTTAATATATAATACATCATTATTAAAAATGAAATTTAATGATAATTCTCTTCAGAATTCTGCTAAAATCATAATATTTTCTAAATGTTTGTGTTTGTATATTTTTGTTTATTATAAAAACAAACTTAGTGAGTCAAATCTAATAAAGTTGTACTCATAATTTACTCAACATAGTAAAAAGTAATTCAGAGTTATTAAAAAATTCTTCATTCTATATAATTATTAAATAATAGACATAAAATAAACACATTTTTAAAAATATATTTAAAAATATTACAGATTATTAAAACAAAATAGTCATCCTTGTAATAGCTCAGTCTTTTAATTATAATTTAATATTTTAAATGTTGAAAATTATGTTATAAATATTATTAATAATTTATGATAAATATTCAAAATGAGTCGATTGAAAAAATTCATATTTATTTTTTACATTTCAATGACTATCTTTTTTTCACAAATCTAGATTAAAATTAAAAGCCTATATTCTCCCATAATTAATGCATGTATGTATATTTAAGAAAATTATGGCTGAGAAAATAAATAAATACTAATATATGTATATGTATGTATATATATATATATACATATACATAAAATTTTCATGAGAATATATTGTAGTAAAGAAATTAAACAGATATGTCAATGTTTAGAATTTATTTAGGTTAGTAAGTTTCACACATATCTTTTTCATCATCATTCTTTTTTTTTTCACGATTATATATATTCAAATTTATTACTTTTGCCGCGCATTTGTAATTAAAGCATTTTCTATAAATCCATTGAACAATTCAAATTATTCTCGATCATTATCGAATCGTAATAATTTATTTCAATTATAAATCATAAATAATCAAACTTTTTATATATAAATAAAAAGTATAAAGAACTTCATTTATTACGTAATATTTTTTTACGAGAGACATTGTATGAATTAAAAACGAATTCTTTTATTATTCGAATTATTAATTATATATCATTTGACACACATTGTAAAAAACATTTGGAAGGTCTACGTATATGTGTATATGTGTGTGTATATGCATGTAATAAGAAGCTGTGTGTATATGTGACTAATAATTATTTTAGTTAATTATTTAATTAAAACAAAAGTTATTAACTTTTATGGCCCCAATTAATAAAGTTTATCATAACTAACATATTGTCAGATTTGATATTATATTTTATCGTGATAATAATAATAGGAAAATATTAATTTATTTCTTTGATATGATTGGTGGTAGTGGAGACGGGGTCCACATACCTTCCGTGCTATTGGTGGAAATGCCATTTTGAGTGGGCTCCTTCTAACTGGTAACACGGTGTATCGTCGTTCTCATAATTTCAGGTAATTAGAATATTTTTTTCTAACGTACATCCTTCTTCTATGTATCAATAGATTCCTTTAAATGAATTTTCTAACATCGATTGTTAACAAGTCGAAATATCGTCTCGTTTAAAAGATATTCGCGAAAATAAAAACTGAGATTATGACGTATCTTCGATCGTTTATTACGCAATATCTTTTTTAAAAGTTTTTCCTTATTATTTCTATGATTTCAATACTTTTCTTTGTTTCTAATGATGCTGTAATTAATGATCTTTCATTAATTAATAGTCATCGATCGAATTTTATATTTTTTTTTCGATTTTCAGATATGCACCTATACATATGGTATATATATGCATATATTCCTATAGGCACAGATATATATATATCTATCTATAGACGTATATACATATTATATATCCATCTTATAGCATTACTTGTATCATATGTCCGTATTTTTATATATAGGTTCACTTTACATTCATACATATATATATATATATATGTGTGTGTGTAAATACACACATATACATTAATTTTATACTTTGCTAATAAAGACATTGTATTTTTCAGCTTTTAAGAATTCTACGTATCCAGATAAAGTCTAACACACGTACACAAATACACACGCAGAGGATACGATAACTTTTTCTACCTATAGCTGTCCCCTCCTGTGTTTACATACAAGTAAGTCTATCCTCTTTTAAGTCTATCTTCTTTTAAAGCAATACGTAATGGAGTGTGAGAGAGAGAGAGAGAGAGAGAGAGAGAGAGAGAGAGAGAGAGAGAGAGAGAGAGAGAGAGAGAGAGAGAGACAGAGAAACTGTATTCAAAATAAATAAACGGCTAATAATTTCCAAGAATTTTCGGATATCTCTCCGGTCGAAAACAAAAACAATTTAACATTTGCCTTCCTTCTAGGTCACAGAGAATCGTCGTCTTTTAGTCTTATAGAATATTTCGTCGTGTATACATCTAGAAAATCGTCAGATAATTTCATTTGAGATAAATACATTTGTCGTTCAACATTTTAATTTATAAACTTTTTAAAACTATTTCGCTTATGTATTCGTTTAATATTCTATTGTAAATTTATTGTCACGTAAAAAAAAAAAAAAAAAAAGTATAAAAATTGTTTAGATTATCGTTGGTGATCTACAAGTGCAATTATTAATTTATTTTAAATACTTATAATATTTTCATTAGCAGTAGGATCTCCTGTTGATGAGATCTGTTGTTAATCAGTATTGCTTGAGATGTAATTTAAAATACATAACAAGCATTATTAAGAAGTAATTACTGCATGCTTTAGTATATCTCAAAGTTTAATTACCTTTTAATTATTATATAGGCAGTTAAATTTTACATATTAATTATCATTAATAGCATAGATTAATATACTTTTCAATGTGTTCAATGTCTTCCATGACAATGAAATGATTTATAGGAATGTAATTTAATTTATAAATGTTGTATTTCTTGTTGTAGTAATTTTTTATATGTTTCAATTTTTCAATTTTTATTATTCAATTATATTCAATTTTTATTATTTTTGACTGCGTCCAAAGCAGTCATAGAATCATTGTTCATTAATAATGTTTTTATTAATTTATTTTTTATACTTAAATGAATTAATTAAATTAAATTAGAGTTAATTGAAGTTTGAGAATTAGAGTCATATTTGTGTTAGTGGATCATTTTTCATAATCCTGAGGCAGGATGTTCATCGGGCAAGAATCAAGAAAGACATTAAATAAGTAAATTATTTAATTAAATGTTTTCTCAATAATTTTCACGATTCTTTTTGTTAACAATGATATTAAGATTTTGTTTTTCTTTTCTCTTTTTTTTTTCAGACTATCATTGCAATTGTCCTTGAAGCAATGAATTAATGGAATATTATCACGTTAAAATATAAACAATAAAATCAGTGAATTAGAAACAGTGTTTGTTGTAATTTAAATTAATTTGCGTTTCACGATTAAAAATAATTTTTAAGAATATGCGTATTCAAGTTGACTGTATGCAAAACAGTAAGTTATAGAGTTAGTGTTTGTTCGTACAAAGTTTTCTTTTTTTTTATTGACATAATCGCGTAGAAAGACTTTACTTATATTTGAAGAATAAAGATTCGCGAATTAAATTCAGTATATGTCTTATAATTAATATTATTATTAATATAATTAGAAAATATTATTAGAATCAATACATCGCTGAAGATGTGGTCTCGATTTACAATTTCAATCTACATCTATGTCAGTCTATATCATTTTCAAATTATTATGAATCAATCTTCGTCAATTTCACTATTACTACTACCAATAGGAATCAAACATTCTCAATATTTATAGTAATAACTAATAATATTTGTACTAATATACATATCCAAATATATTTGTACTAATATACATATCCAATTATAATTATTATTAATATTAGTTTTGCATAATAGAGTTTATAACATTTTTATGAAAATTTTGAAAAATTGATATATTACTAATATGTATATATACTAATATGTATTAGTATTTTTTACATTTAGTTATTTACTTAATAATCATTAGCCTTGACAGTCGATTATAGCAATTAGTACGTAACCCTAATTAGTTAAATAAGCATTAGATAAGAAGCGTTGTCGAGGATGCCTCAGGGCATACTTTCTAGTGTAAGCTTTTTGCATTCTTTTGATATGTGAGAGAATTGTGGAGAGTATGTGTTGGAACTAATGTTTTTTTGATGTTTTTTAAATATAGAAAATTAGATAGACAGATAGTATATTTTTCAATGTAAATGGATATTTAATTTTAAGTAGATAAACCCGGATAAGAAGTAGAGTGTAATTTCCACTTAGGAGTGGGAAATTTCGTTTCCAGACATTATGCAAAGTTTCAACAAATTTTAGAATTATTAAGGATCTTTAGTTTTTTTTTTTCTTTTTTTTTTTTTCTCTTTTTTTTTTCAATCATATTTTGCTGATACCTATGAAGGCAAAAATATACATTTGATTATTATGATTTTACATAAATTACATAGTTTTCATTTATAGCTGAAAAAAAAAAAAAAAAAAAAAAAAAAACTTCTTTTCTCATATATTCTTAATTTTTTTTTTTTCCTTTTATTTTTTCTTTTTTCTTCTTCTTCTTTATTTATGGCAAATATCTAGACAGATCGGTTTCGATGTATCTTCTTTCTTTTTCTCGTTCCACCCTCTCACACTTTCACTATCATCATACGATCCCTTATTTCCTTCTCACCCTTACGCAAGCAGTATGGACAGAGCGGTCTTTCTTTCCCCCCTATCTCTAGGCCATAAGAGTTATACAAGGTATTAACGCGAAAACAGATGTAGGCGTGGAGAGGAACGCGTTTCTAGGCCTTGCTCACCCTTCTTGTGTACCGCGACAATTTGTCACGCCAAACCGAGCCACCGTTTCGAGAGACATACATACATATATATATACACATATACATCGATAACCTCGTGTTTGATAAATCATGCGATAGACGGACGAACATTATCGATGTTATATGTACGTATAGTATGTTCAGAGAATAAAACGTATCTTACATTTATACCTTTCAACATTTCTGATCCATTTTTTTTTTTTTGCGATAAATCGATGTATCCTAAAGGACATGCATGGAGTAGTTGTACCTTTCTTAGGATTGTCAACTGTAATAGGTGGAAAAAATTTATGCGTAGGGTCCAAAATATTTTTCATATTTAATATAGAAATTTATCATGGGAAAAATATTCTATGTTAACGATTAGAACAAATTGATTAATTTTATTTTCTTCTTTGTATTAATTCGTTCGTCTCTCTTCGGATGAATTACTTTTTTTTTTTCAGGATTTGAAGATAAGAATTTTATCGGGGAAAAAAAAAAAAAAAAAAAAAAAAAAGAAAAGAAGAAAGGAAAAAAGAAAAAGTAGAAACTGGTCTAAAGAGGAAACGAGCCGACAAATCGGATTCACGAGATGCCGGACATTGCAACGATACGACGCCGGAGGTGGTCCAAGGTACAGAACTCGATTAGATCCTAATGTCTGCTCTTTCTTCCTCTCCCTTTTCGTATTCCTTATCAGCCAGTTGGATTTTCGACCCCTTCGAGATTGGCCAGGCACGATTAATTGACAACATTCCCATTTTCCCAAGACTCCTCTTTCCTTAGTGCGTGATTCGAAGTGACAGTTTATATGACAAGTTTTCCACCAAAGGTACGAAACTAATTCATAAGAATTAGGTTCACATTTTCAAGAGTTCAGGGGACTTTAAAAGTCGAATGGAATTCGACATAGGGAAAAAGAGGTAGGGATGGTTAAGAATTGTGAAAAAGACGAGTAAGACGAGGGGATATACTCGATAGCAAAAGAAACATATTGATTGAACACTATATGGGGTTGGAGGGAGGGATGGGGGGTGTGTAGATTCCTCACTCTGTTGTTGAAGATCGATGAGCCGTATAATCGGATTTTAGGATTAACGCCTCTTTTAGCGTCAAGATAACAGGTATTCTCATTTCTCTGATTGATTTTAAATATCATTGATCATACCAACTAAATAAAATTTGTTAGTTGCTCGATCATTTATTAGATCTATCGAAGAAAAGTTGTGTCTAATTTTTATAAAATTAATGATTTCATTGATATTAAAAGCTTCTCTTTCATTATTTATTAGAATTCATTTCTGATGAAAACTTTTGATAATTTTAATATGTCGATTAAAAAATCGATAATTTTTTTTGTTTGTTTTTTTTTTTTTCTTTTTTCTTTTCTTTTTTTTTCCCTTCTAATGTCAAATACTATAATGATAATGTCAAGAGTGTCCTCGAGAGCGTTGTTAATCATCTAACGTTACGAATTACGTTAGCCTATCGACACTTTCGATCTGATTGTGAGATCGATATCGTAATGTGAAGGAAAGAAAAAGAGGGAGAAAGAGAGAGAGAGAGAGTCGTTTTATCGTGTATTGTGTACTAGGGAGTTTCCAGGACACCCGGTCGAAGGGACACCCCTGAAGCGTTCGTTCCCCCTGTACAAACGTCCCTACCCTCTTAGCCGCGCCCTAATATAAATATTATTACATTTTGATGGGTTTAGGTTGACACTGGGCCCCGCGGATAGTTCATTCTTTATCCATCTTTTCTCTCTCTCTCTCTCTCTTTTTCTTTCTCTTTCTATCCTTCTCTCCTTCCATCTCATTTCTATCTTCTTTTTCATTAGACCCGAATTCCTAACGACGCGTGCCACCACGACAAAATTTCATGGATTTAAACCCCTTCTAAACCTTCTTATTCATTCACCATTTTTTGTCATTAGAAATCCATATCTCTACGAGTTCTTTGAATTATTATTAAAAATGAACACGTATTATTGAGATTAGCCTCGTTTTATCCTTTGATTAAGTCCTTGAAATATTTTTCTTTATTATTATTATTATTATTATTATTATTATTATTATTAAAAAAAATAATTATAGGAATTTAAAAAGGGATGATAATTATTATCAAGACGTAATATTCTTCGGTAACAATGACATCTTTAATAACCAATTCAACAACATTACAGTGTCATAAGTTTCAATTACATACGCAATTCGATATTTGGTTTGTTCTTAAATATACATACATACATGTCCTCTGTAATATGTATTTGTGTGTGAATGTGTGTATGCATACATCTTGTGTATTTGTTTTTACGTCTTTCTCATTGTTATATGTATACGTGTTAAGTATTCGATGTGTTTGTTTGTTGTGTTTATTATATGGGCACGTGTCTTTCGAATGTAACATTATAAGGGAGAGTGAATACGAACGTCTTCTTTCCTTTTTCTTCTTCTTCCTTCTTCTTCTTCTTCTTCTTCTTTTTTCTTTTTTTTTTTTTTTTTATTTTTTTATTATTTTTTCTGCAATCACTACGTCTACGATAATCTTGGAATGATCGTTCGATTTTCTTTATTAACGTATGTACGTATACTTGCTTCTTTTATACGGATTATATAGTTACGCGTTTGTCCGATTGAACTCCTGCGCATTTTTCTTATTTTTCTTTTTCTTTTCTTTTTTCTCTCTTTTTTTTTTTTTTTTTTTTTTTTCTTTCTTTCTTTTTTTTTTCCTTTTTTTTCTTGTTTTTTTTTTTCCTTTTTTTTTTTTTTTTTGAACAAAAGTTTAAAATGTCGAATGATATCATTCGTTAGATCGTCATGATCTAATCACGAATTAATAAAACGATTTATCGATAAACTCGAAAGCAAAAAAAAAAAAAAAAAAAATGAGAAAACAAAAATCTCGAAATAATTCAACAAGCATATATTTTTTTAACGGGATTTAAACATCGATAGAGTTTAAAAATTAACAAGCTGTTAAAAAGAAGAAGAAGAAAAAAAAAAAAGAACCGTGCATATTCGAATTTTTTCATGAATACCCATGAAAATGTTATATGCTTGAACTATATTTATACAAGTAGGCAAAGTATGTAGTACGCGAGATCCTTTTTATTTATATTTATTTATTTATTTATTTATTTATTTCTCTTTCATCTCATTATTTCTTCTTCTCGTGTCCTTTTTTTCGTATATCTCAACTACACGCGCATTTACGATATAACGTGTCTCGATATTATAGTGTATATATATATATATATATGTATATGTATATGTATATGTATATGTATATGTATATGTATATGTATATGTATATTATATTTACAAGAGATAAAAGAGAAGCTACGGATAACTTCATAATAATATACGATATGCATCGATTGTTCGATCCCGAACAATTGTCATATTTATTTATTTATTTATTTATTTATTTTTTTTTGTTTCTTTGTTTGTTTCTTTATTTGTTATCATTAACGACGAAACGAAAACGTATGCTTTCGGCTTATGATTACCAGATAGACGGCCAAGATAGGCATTCTCTCATCTAATTGAAAGTAGATTTTTTTAAATGAGTAAAAATAAGAGAGAAAATAAAAAACGATTTTTTTAGCTAACGTTGATGATCATCGTGATCGTACGTCACATCGAAAGCGCGTTAGTACATGATATAATATGTGTATATATGTATATATATATATATATATGTATATATATATATATATATATAAATTTATTACAAATTGTTTGTGACTCTAGCAGAAGTAGAATCTTTCTTTCATAATATTTTCTCGGCTTCTTTTCGTATATTTTTATTTTATTTTCATTTTTTATTATTTTTTTTTTTTTTTTATTATTATTAGTTTTGTTTTATTCGTTTTTTTATTTCGTTTTTTGTTGTTTTTTGTTGCTTTTTTTTTTTTTTTTTAAGTACTTAGAGAAAACGCGAAGTCAACGGCCCTATTTCTAAACAAGTAATCCATTTATCTTGTTATTATTTTCTCTCAGATATGTCATAGTGATCGTAGGATGATTCGTCTGATCTCATTGCAATAAGTAATTAATTAATTCATCGATCATATTAATGACGTTAACTATCGGCTATTCCAAAGATTATTTTATTTTGTTATTTTTTTATTTTTCTTTTTTTTTTTTTCCTTTTTTGTCTTGCTTTTGTTTTGTTCATTTTATTATTAGAGGCCAGCTCGTAAAAATGATACGATGCGATTATCCAAACGACCATAACGAGTAGAATATCTTCGTGGATGTACTCACGTTACATGTATATAATATGTATGCTGTATTATTTATAATATATATATATATATATATATATATATATATATATATATATATTATTTAGGGTTGTATCTACGTACTTTTTCGTTTTTTATATCTTTCTTGTTTGTTTGTTAATTAAATTTAAATACACAATTTTTTGAATTTGGAGGTATACATACGTTATAAGTTTCGCGTTACATGGGGATTTAAAAATTGTTAAGTTCAGGCACTGTAAACTCAAAGCACTCATGACGATTATCAAGGCCGTGACGAGTAAAAAGTTGTAATAATATATAATTTTCGTAATATTTATATTTAAAAAATTTTGAAATTTCGGATTAGTTATAAATCGGGCTTTATAAATAAATATTTTGGGATTTAATTAATTGAGATAATAAGGAACAACGTGATGAGAATAAGATTATTAGAAATGATAGAAGTTTGAAAATAACACGGCCTCTTTATCACGATGAATATACACCAAATTTAGTGTCTCAATCGCAATCGTGCTAATAATTGATTTAATTGTTCCTCGCGATACGCCATTGAATATTGACGAGTAGGTACGAACGTGCCTCGAACTCGTTCGTGAAACTTGAAATCAATGATCAAATTCGTATCAAATAAATAAATAAATACGATTGAGAGATATGTATGTATACGAAGTATATTGAGAAAACAAATAAATCCAGCTGGCATTTTCCTAACGCATACATTTTTTTCTAATTTTGATAATAATTGAATTTTTCATTCAAACGTTGATATAAAACGAATTAGATATTTTCAAACGTACATATATTTACTTTCTATCTTCGTTTAACGAAGATATATTTTATTACAAAGTTTCCCGCACGAGTTTATCGGCTAATATGATATATATATGTTTATATATATATATATATATATATATATATATATATATATATATAAATATTTAACATGTATATACATACATATATAGAGACGTCGTACATACGTCTAATTTTAAGTGTTACCTAAATGAATATGATTCGAATTTGGGACACTCGATATGGAAATTAAATTGATGATAATAATACAGATATGTTTTTTTCTAATATTGCACCTTCTCTTTAATGTAAAAGTAACTTAAAGGGCTTAACGTGATTACGTTAGTTAACCCTATAGGTACTTAATCACTGATGAACATTTGAATAATAGAGACATTTTTTCGAAATTGCATCTCTTTTCCTATAGAATTAAATTACCTAATATTAAAGCCTTATATATCTAGATCTCTCTTTGATGTCTTAATTAATGATATGGTATTTCGATTCAGCAATGAAAATGTTTTCAAAGAAACAATAAAAACGGAAAACTTGCCAATGGCAATCCGTGAAAGAAGGTCCTTGCTGAGTGGAAGCCTTCATACGCGGATATCTCTCCTTCTCTTTCTATTCATTCACACTTTGTAGAGGTAATTGATATCACTCTCTCTCTCTCTCTCTCTCTCTCTCTCTCTCTCTCTCTCTCTCTCTCTCTTTCGTTCATTCTCATGTATTCTTTCTCTCTACGTAATTATGCTTGTCTCGATATACTGCGATTCTTAGCACCATCTTTTCTTTAAGCGATTCTTCTATCCATAATCGTTTTGCCAATCCTTCATAACTAACAGTTCCCTGGTGGTGGTTTGATAATTAGTCAAATTACACTTACAGGAACGTTAATCTTGCCTCCTTCGTATCCTGCTAATTGTATGTTTTATAGGTGAAACTCGAAAACGTAAAATACTAGCTCCTGATACCTTTCTCTCTCTCTCTCTCTCTCTCTCTCTCTCTCTCTCTCTCTCTCTCTCTCTCTCTCTTTCTCTTTTTCTGGTATATTTTAATAGTATATCCCGTGATTAATGTTGATCCTCTTTTGGATGTATGTATTACAGGCCAACGGTATTTTTTAGCAAATAGATTTATATCGAATTCATTAGATAAGCGAATTATAGATGTAAGGTATTTGATTTCACTGGCCTGATTATAATTTTTTTTCTCTATTATGGAATTTTCAAGCAATAGATTGTTATAAAGATATTATTAGTTCGATTGTGTGATAACGTTGAGAGATTCGTTGTGTGTTATATAAATTTCTTCTTTTATCGAGGAATATATATGTATGAAGCACTGAAAGTCGAAAAAACGCGTAGGGTATACCAATGGGATTTGAATTGATTATAAAATGAATAGATAGTGTCCTATCATGCCTTACGAGACATCATTTTCTTCTTCTTTGTTCATAACTGGAAGCCTATGTCTTTCGAAGACTAGTCTCGAACACTCGATGTCGATCAGGATCATAAATTATCCCGAATGTGCTATTCTTCCTTCTTTTTTTTTTTTATCATTGATGATGTATGACTAATACAATCCTTGCCTAAAAGGATTGCTGTCACCGGCTGGTCTTTGCTGTTCGATTACATCAGGAGGAACTCTTCTGAACGGATTCACATCCATTTGCGATCCCCGTTGCTCTTGCATCTCCTGTTGTGTATAAGGTTGTTGTTGTTGTTGTTGTAGTACTGATGGTTGTTGTTGTTGCGGTTGTTGTATATATCCAACTGGTTGTGCATAATTTAAAGGTGTTTGTTGTTGGTCATACGTAGGAGCTTGTTGCTCGTAACCACTAGCTTGATTATAAGCAGGAGCTCCGATATTTTGACCGTATCCACTTTGATCATATCCTGTAGTTTGCATAGTCTGATAATTTGGATCATAATTTTGATCGACGTCCGTTTCCATTCGAGTTTGATTTAAATGATTACCAAGCTCACCGGATATCGGTCTTTGCTCTTGAAGTACATAAGTTTGATATTCTTTGTCAGGTGGATCTTGCATTAATACATTAGCTTCATCTTGGAATGGCTTGAAATCGTAAATATGTCGGAGATAATAAAGAACAGGTGCGTAAAGGAGATTTGAAAAGGCTATGCCAATATTAAGAGCCGTAAAACCGATCGCTTCAACTACACCACCGGCTATTATAGGACCAACTGCATACGCAATGCTATAGGAAATGTCTGCAATGGCATAGATACTACCGTAAACTGACACATATCTGACGTCCACGAGATATCCAAGCGTCGGTAAAAGAGCAGTGTCGATAAGAGCAATGCCAAAACAGATTCCACAAATTGGAATCATTAAGGCCTTGTACGAGGTCGAGAATGGAATGATGAAGCAACAGAGACCTTCCAGAGCAAGACCACCGGCTGCCATTAACCATGTATGTTGAGGATACTGTTTGGCCATTTTGACGGTAATTATGACGCCGAAGACATGAGGGAAGAATGCTGGTAGCCAGATCATACCCATCTTCCAATAATCGTGAGTTATATTGTGATCTTCCATCCAAAGTGAGATGGTTGGTTCCAAAAAGGCCAACGCTACGTTCGACATCATGAGAGCACCAGCACATACAGCGATATAGGGATCCATTAAAAGTCGCCAGATTGGTATCGTCGGTGTATGTTCGCGATGTCTTTCTTTCAATTGTTCCTTCATAGGTTTCATTACTAGCAGTAACATAAAACCATCGGCCAAGCTGACGAAAGCCAATATCAAGAAAGGCATCTCCTTACCAGCGAATTGATACAAAGCACCACCAAATGGCGGAGCTACCAAACAGCCAAAACTTATGAAGGCCAAAGCTATTCCAAGAGCCTTTGAACGTTCTGATTCTTCAGTGAAGCGATCGGCTATCATAGCAAGACCAGAAGTGTCCGCAAAAGCTGAACCCACTCCTTGAAGACTTCTAGCAAAGAACAATACACCATAGCTCTTGCCGCAAGCGAATACGGCCGTCGATAGGAACATGATGCACAAGCCTATCATCATTGGAATATCATAACCGATTCTATCGATTAGCGCACCCGAAAACGGATTCACCATCAGCTGTACGATCGCTTTAGACGCGAATAACACTCCCGTTGCCGAGTCTTGTCCATGATGCGATGTAGGAACGGTTTCATTGCCTTGTTCGTCTTCTTCCCCATACGTATTGACGTATTTTAAATAATGTGGTATTATCGGTACGATCACCATATACAGCATGTTGTCGAGCAGTAACGCCACCGATACGATCACCAGGACGAGCTTACGTTGCGCTTTTGGCTCTTGTAGCTTCGTCCAAACGATCTCTTTCAGCTCGCCAATCTCCATGTTGATTATCGGTAACGTCGTCATCCTGTAGCTGATTTGCCGGAACAAGCAGTATCCAGAATTCTTCGGTGGACCTTAGTGATGATAGTAGAACTAACGAGAGGAACTAATCGCGATCAGCATGTGCGACCTTGCGAGCGAGCGTGACGAGGAGATCGTCGCGATTGGGACGATGCGCATCAGGCCGGGCCGGGGGTAACCTACAACAGATCACCGAGTTGATACGATTAAATGCCGCGAAATCCTAATATTATATACTTTCGAATACATGTTGAATAGATTATTTTTCTCGTTTATTTTTCTTTTCGTCATATCATCATATTTTTATCTTTCCTTGTTGTTTCCTCGAGCTTCGTTTTGGAATAAGCTTGGATTTAGCGACACGCGATAGTTAGCAAGAAAAAAAGGGAAGCCCTGACCCGGCCTGGTCAGCGCATGAAACGATTTCTCTCTCTCTCTCTCTCTCTCTCTCTCTCTCTCTCTCTCTCTCTCTCTCTCTCTCATTCTTTCTTTTCGTCACACCCGACCCGACCTTACGCGAGATCCTCGTCATCGTTATAAGAAGACACGAAAGAACCCTCGAAGCAAAGCTTTCGGCTGATTTACGCACGCACCTCTCCAAGGGTTCATAGTAAGAGTTAACACGACACCCCGGGTGGAAGCTCCCCCTCGACATGGCGTCGCGCTGCGATCGACTCTCTCTCTCTCTCTCTCTCTCTCTCTCTCTCTCTCACTCTCTCTCTTTCTCTTTGATATCGGGTTACCGGAGATAAAAACACAGGAGTCGTGGCTGAAAACGGGGTCGACCGTGGCTTTGTTAGAAGGGTCTCTGTTAATTACTCGACCAGTCTTTCAGGGAAAATCAATTGAACAGGATGAAGATCTTCACGAAGAAATATAATACATAACTGAAGTATCACGATTGTATTATGTGTAGTAGATAAACTACGTTCTGAAACCTGAATTTATATATATATATATATATATCGATCGTGGCTGAAGATCAGCCTAAACCCCACGAATTATTGTTGGCGGATACGACCCTCGTTTATTAATTACGAAGGATAATTGTAACGAGAAAGGGGTTGCCGTTGCTCTAAACCCCCTGTGTTATGGTATAGTGAAAGGTATAAATGTAGTTTTGACGAAGGAAGGAAGGAAGGAAGGAAGGAAGGAAAGGGATGAGAAAATCAAAAGTAGTTGACTTACCAGAATTGTTAGCAAATCTCTGCCTGAGGGAATTGGCAAGTCGTTGGGGACCCGCCAAGGTCGGAAGTCCGGCGAACAAACCGCTTAGAGTCGCGGCGACGTCCGGTCGATTTTCCTCCGTCGAGTCATTCACGGAGGACTCCCTGGCTCCTCGCGTCCTCGGGCCCTCCACCTTTTCGAATCGAATCGACAACCGAGCCTGAATAAAATAATCGACATATTTTCATGAAAAATATACCTATAATAATATATCTTTAAATTTTTATACAAAAGATATATAAAATATTATATATATATATATATATCTATGTAAGAGGATGAAGAAGAAAAGTAAGAAAAAAAGAAGTAAAAAAAAAAAAATAGATAAAAAGTTAGGCATGAAATTGTACTTACTAATACCGAAGGGCTCCCGATGACAGGGGCGTCTCGGCGTGTCTCTCCGTCGGGGTGGCTTTTCAACGTCTGTCCTCGAGGTTCTCCCCGCCACCGGGAATGCGGCACCCTCTTTTCGTCTCCGTACCTAGCAGGAGCTTGAGTGGAAGAGCTTCTGCCCAAGGCGCAGTCGCCAATACTGGGATTCACGGATTGGTTGTACCATGGTCGTGTGTCAGCCCCCAAACCCTCCACCATCGACGTGAATTCTTCTCTACACTCCGCCACCGTACGTCGTACCTTGTTCGCCGATCTATCGAGGGAACCAGGGGGATGAAAAGAGAGAGAAAGAGAGAGAGACAGAGAGAGACAGAGAGAGAGAGAGAGAGAGAAAGAAAAGAGAGGGGATAGGAAGGGTGAGAGAGGTTGGCACCAGGTATGACGACGTCGGTCGATGCTGCGCGGTATTTCTAGCGGCAGGTCGATATGGGCTTCACCTGTATCACCACTAGCTCTCTCTCACTCTCTCTCTCTCTCTCTCTCTCTCTCTCTTTCCTTCTCTCTCTTCTCTAAGGGTAGATACTATATCTATCTTTCTTTCTCTCCTGGACTGTGATAAAAGGGGTTCTCCGTACGGACAGTGGCTCCCTTCGAATTTTCATTTGGTTCCTTAGCGTGATTGTTGTTCCTTTTTTTTGTTTTTCTTCTTCTTTTTCTTTTGTTCATTTTTTTTTCCTTTCCTTTTTTTTTTTTTTTGAGAGAGCATAGAGTAGCTTTTTGAATACATTGAGGAACTGTTTTCTCTCTCTCTCTCTCTCTCTTTCTCTCTCTTTTGTTCCTTGTTTTTTTTTTCTTCTTATTTTCTTTTTAAAACAAAAAAGAAAATTTAGGGAAAAGGTTGTCAAAAGAATGCACGCTTGTTTCATCATTCTTACTAATTTATTTTAAAGGAACACGATGACAAATGAAATTTATAATATAACTTGTGATAAATATATATAAGGATCGATATAATTTTTAGGATATGTTTAATCGAAGAGTAGTTGAGAATCATCGTGATCAAACTGATAGATGGTGGAGGTGAACAGTCGGGGTGATCGAGATTGCGTAACGGGCTCGCGCTACTAAACGAAATCGACAGAGTCAATCGGATAAACTAATTTGAGTCGTATCTCGAGTATTTCGAAAATCTTATTAGTTTGACAGGATCATTTCGTAGTTGGGACGTCATTTATGTTGTCTAATATATATATATATATATATATATATATATATATATATATATATGTATATATGTATGTATATATATTTTTTTCTTTTTTCTTTTTTCTCATTTTATTCGGAAAGGAAAGATTCGAAAGTAGAGAGAAATAATGAAAAATATCGTTCATTCTCTAAGCTA
>NC_062206.1:2439097-2459097 GCF_912470025.1 Vespa velutina
GCAGGCGAAACGACTTTCCAAGCGACTATATTGGGATTTAAGAGGCCGCGAACGTACTAGGAGAAAGACGCTTTGTAATCTATAAAGATAAATGTATATTGATTAGGCTTCTATTTTTTATTTCTTTATTTTTTTGTTTTTTTTTTTTTTTTTTCCCTTTAAGAATTAAAAAGACCTAGTACGTTTGAAGAATTGATTTTTGAAATTTTTGAGTTTTATTTCTTTTCCTAGATGGAATGAAAAAACGATCTTTTTTTTTTATATACATAAGGGAAAGAAAGGGAAGGAAGGAAATTCTTTTGATAATTTTCACCTCGAGGTATCGTCATCTTGTTAAAATCATGCATAAAGATCATTCTTTTTTTTCTTTTTTTTTGTTTTTCATTTTTCTTTTCCCTCCCTTTTTTTTTTTATTATTATTATTATTAAAAATTTTCTTTTTCGTTAAAAGGAGTTACCGTAACATCCAGAAACGCATTGAAATCGTCGAGAAATTAGGAACCTCGGCTGGCTAAACATCGAGCGAAATGACGTCGTTAAACGGTAGGAGAGAAAAAAATGGAGATAGGACATAGGAAGTGACAGATATATAGACAGACAGACAGACAGACAGACAGACAGACAGAGAGAGAGAGAGAGAGAGAGAGAGAGAGAGAGAGAGATATGACAAGAGCAAGCAAGCAAAAGGGACTATTTCTGGCGACCCCTCGAAAGTCGTCACCACCCGCACGTTTCTCAGCATACCGGGAGCCCTTGTGAATCGTAGGGGTTGAAGACTTTCGTCGAACGGAGGGGATGAAACCGGTCCCTCTGTGTTTGATCCGCAAACACTGTAATTGCCTAGAATATTATATTAGGTACGCCGTCGTACGAATGACGACGGAGGTGCTGGAGAATCGACGATCCTCCTGCCTGCCCGCCTGCCTGCCTGCCTGCCTGCCCGCCTGCCTGCCTGCCTGCCTGCCTGCCTGCCTGTCTGCCTGTTTGCTTGCTTGCTTGCTTGCTTACTTGCTGCTATTGCTGTTGCTTTGTTGCTTTTGCTTTTGCTGGTGGGGGATGAGAATTCTAACAGTACCTGAAGAGTGGGGATAGTAAAAAGGAATACACTCGAAGAGGGGGTTGCTAACACCCCACATATACTACTTCACCAAGGACTACCTCCGCTCACAATAATTTATTTTACTTTCGTGGGAGGGAACACGTTCTCTCTCTTCTGCCTCTGGCAGGTATGCATTAAAGAGTTTTCCCTTGTTTCTTTCGGTCTATCTCTCTCTTTATCTCTCTCTCTCTCTTTTCTCTCTCTCTCTCTCTCTCTCTCTCTCTCTGTCTCTCTTTCTATGACCCTTTCTATTTTTCTTTCATCTTTCTACTTCTTTCTACTCCCTCTCTCTTTCTCTCTCGCTCTCTTACTTTCTATTAGTACTTTGAACATTGGCAAAGTTTTTCTTCTTATTATTTCAAAAATAGAAATGAGCTTTTCTATTTGTTATCCTTATCTTCAAGATAATATCAAATTGATCGTATAGAAAATAATATTACAATGTTGCATTTGAAATGGTTAACTTCATCTTGGCAATTTCAATTTGTCTCAGGAGAATTTTTACTTTCATTTTCTCTTTCTCTTTTTTTAATCCGCCATTGTTAGATTATCTTTCTCTTCATTTCTCTTTCTCTCTCTCTCTCTCTCTCTCTCTCTCTCTCTCTCTCTCTCTCTCTCTCTCTCTCTCCCATTTATTTGCTAAGGATGTTATCTGATTAAAAGATCTTCTTAATTAAGTTATCTCATGCAATTACATCGTTGTCAAGCGAGACTTATTTTCTTCCCTCTCTCTTTCTCTCTTCATCCTTCATTTCTTTTTTTCTTTTCTTTTTCTTATTTTTTTTTTATTTTTTTTTTTTTGTATTTCGTCGTAAGAAGAAACGATGAAATTTTAGACTAGAGGATAATTTGAGAAAGTCGTCACATTGATCAACGTAAACGATTTCGAACATTATTATGCTCGATCCAACTGATCTAATGACTTGAACAGAGTCGCCTGATACTACGTATGTACGTAAATGTGCCTTTTAAAATAACAAAAGGTCAAGGTCAAAGCAAATATCGACTGTAATGCGAATTATATGTATACTCTATCAGTTTTTCGCCAATTAGACGAGTATTCGTCATGTTTTTAGAAGAAGAAGAAGAAGAAGAAGAAGAAGGAAAAAAAGAAAAGAAAAAAAAAAAAAAAGAAAAATTATAAGGATCATTGAAAAAAAATTATAATTTTTATAAAAGGAAGAAGAAGAAAAAAGAAAAATTATAAGGATCATTGAAAAAAAAATTATAATTGAAATTATTTGGTATAATTTTTGTTATAATTTTTACGTGTTAGAAAGTTTCTCTTGGTATTTCTTGCAAGAAATGAATAGAAAATCAATGACGAAAATTTCCGTAACTCTTTAAATATTCTAACAAAGTACAAACAAGCGCAGTGTACCGAGAGTGTTTAGGAAGGAAAGAGTTCCGGGTTGAAGTAACATATTCATACAGAGAATGATCGGTGTACGAGAATGAACTTTGACCTGGCGTGTAAGACAAGACAAAACTTATTATTTCCAAGTCGAACTTTTTCATCGTAGATCTTTTTTAAGTATGATTACATATTAGCATACTAGCACATAACTATCTTTATACATTTTTACATCGATCGAGTTAACAGCTTCTCGCGATACTCATAACATCTATGTATATATATATATATATTTATTACTTATATACTTCTGACAGACAGTTATATTCATATCACATACACGTGTTGTTGTTTTAAGGCCGTCGCTGATCGATTTCATACAGGCCACGGTCGTCGATTCGTTCTTATACATACACATGTTATAAATCTTTATGAGGTGTCTAAAACTTATCAAAAAACAAAAATAATAATAATAATAATAAAAATAAAAATGAAAAAAAATTAAAAGGAACAAAATCCTAAGAGGATTAAATTAATATTAATTTTTGTATATCACGTAGTATCTTTTTTGTCGAGAAATTTTACTATATCATTATTCATTTTGATCCTTCGTTTATATATATATATATATACATATGCATATGAATAAATGTTGTTATACATCATGCACTTTTATGAATAAATACATTCTCGTATTTTGTTTGTATTTATATTTGTAAGTTAATTAACAATTTAATTCAAATTATAGAAAACGTAGTATGATTTACTTTCTTTTTCTTTTTTCTTTTTCTTTTTCTTCTCTTTTTTAATTTTATTATTTAATTCCATTTTTTTTAATTGACAATTAACACAGTCGAAGCTAATAGACCGTAAACAATTGGTCAAAAGAGGAAGTAGAAAGTGCATCGACAGAATAGAATCATTAGCTGTACATCTCCAAGTCGTATTACATAAGAATGACTAAAGATTCCGCGATTTAATGAAGCGTGATAGACAGTGCAGCATGAACGAAAGTTATAGTATTTGTTTCAAAGAGTTATATTTTCGTAATATCGATACATCGAAAGTATATTTTACAAATCGAGTATCTTACTCTTCTCGTTCTTACGATTGTAAGAGAATGCATTTTTTCTTTCCTTTTTTTTTTTCTCTCCTTTGAAATAAAAACGAAATCTTAAATCCTAATCAGTGGATCAAATTTAGAAATAGAAAGTGATTTCTTTTTAATATTCGAGATAGCAAAATGAAAGAATGATAATAAAAATTGAGAGAGAAAGAGAGAGAGAGAGAGTGAGAAGGAAGTTATATATTTAATTTATAAATATATAATGAGATCAGGAGTTACAAATATATATTTTGAAAAAAAAAAAAAAAAAAAAAAAAAAAGAAAGAGGGAGAAAGAATGAGAAAAAGAGAGACAGACAGAGATAGAGACAGAGGGTGAGACAGGTTATTTATAAAAAAAAAAAACAAAAAAAAAAAAAATATAATATAATCGCAGTCGTATATTTATATCATATCTTGAAAGTAAAAAAAGATAGAGACAGATGGATAGACAGAGGGTGCGAAAGAGAAAGAAATACGAGAGATGAACTCTGATGTTCAAGAGCAAGAGAGAGGGAATCCTTTCACCGTTTCTCCGCGAGGGAAAATTGCGTGCGAGAGTTCACGTGCTCAGAATGAAGTCTCTTCTGTAATTTCAGGGCGGACGATGGCATGGCGGTACCTTCGACGATCGTCAAGAGTGAAAAAGAGGGTGAGAGGGTGAGAGTAGGAAAAGAGAAGGGGAGTTAGAGGGATCGATGTGGTTTGGCAGAGTTTATGCACTCTCTTTCTCTCTCTTTCTCTCTGTCACACACATACACACGCATACACACACACACATATACACACACAGAGAGGATTTCAGTTCAACTCACTCACCTCTCCGAAAACGCAGAGGGACGTTGCACGCGGAAAGCCCTCTCCGTAAGTCCGCGGGGGTGGTTTTATTGATCCAGACTAACCACGCCTTCCACCCTTACTTGCCACGCCTACGAGCCACCCCCCAGGGCCACCTCGCGAATCAGTCAAGGGTGGCTGCTATGTTTTTCTTTCTCTCTCTCTCTCTCTCTCTCTCTCTCTCTCTCTCCTCTCTCTCTCTCTCCTCTCTCTCTCTCTTTCTCTTTTTCTCTTGTATGTATCGTACGTACGTACACATACACATATACCCTCGTTACTGTCTACACCCTCTGCAACGATTACGAAATTTTGCCGACGGCTAAATTCGATAGTATAATCGCAAACTTTAAAAAAAAAAATCCATTTCTTTCGATTATATTTTTTTCGTATAACAGTTATATACGAAGAGCTGACAAAATTAAAAAAAAAAATCGATCATTATTTCTTCATTAAAGAATTTCGTTCGATCATTTAAAATAATTTTGATAGAATATGAAAAGGATCGTTTTCTTTTATTAAAATTACAAAATTGGTATTGTGATAAAATATGATAATATTGATTGATCTATCGTCACCCTATGAAGTTGTGAGAAAATGTATACAAATTTCATTGGATCTATCTTGTCTCTTTCTTGAAGAATTCATATTCACGTGTTTGCGATCAATTATCGTGATACTTTCTCTGATCAATCAATGCATCTCTGTCTGTTTCGAAAAAGAAAAAATTAAACATGGAGTTAGGATCGTATTAGAATTTTATCACTGAAGTAATCTCAATGTTATATTTGACAATTATCAATTAATATCTTTCATATCATTAATCCATAAGAAACAATTTATTATAGATTTGTATATAATTATTGAGATTAATTACAATGATAGTTTATCATATTATATGGTATTTTTCTTTAATGGATTAATATTGAATTTGTTTAATTAAAAATCCAATCTTGTATTCAATGTAAAATTGTTAAATGTATTAAACGATTCCCTTGACAATAGAATTTGTTTTAATAAATAATAGATAAGACGGAAGCTCGTGAAAAGTTGATAATCCATAAGGATTTTCGAGGGATTTGCTTGTAAGATTTTCGTAATATTAATGGAAAATACATTCATTATTTATATTCGACAAATCTTATTCATTTGAGTTGGACTAGGAGATGAATTTATTTAATGTTATTTATTTTTCGTTAATGAAAAATATCTCGAATATTAATCTAAGTATCGAATACAATCAAATTTTAATAAGTCTTTTTTTCTTTTTTGGTTTGTATACTTTCACCATAATTTAATTTACGTTTTTTGTTTTTCTTTCTTTCATTCTTTTTTTCTTTCATTCTTTCTTCCTTTTCAATGGCACAGAAATGAGATTATTATGTAAGATTGATATAAATTAATGTCCAAACGAAGTTGTGGTTAATCTTTTTTTTTTTTCTTTTGCTTTTTTCTTTTTTTTTTTTTTTTTTTATCTTCCTTCACAGAAAGCGAATGGTCTTCGGAACTTTTACTTTCTTTCAATATCGCACAAAAAAAGAAAGAAAAAAAGAAAAAAAAATAATAAAATAAAACGACCATCGTTTAACCGTGGCATCATTTTACACAACGTAGTTGTATTTGCATCGTCGAGGAAGAAAGTAACACGCGTGTGTGCTCTTACATTTTCTCTGTCTCTCTCTCTCTCTCTCTCTCTCTCTCTCTCTCTCTCTCTCTCTCTCTCTCTCTCTCTCTCTCTCTCTCTCTCTCTCTCTCGTAGCCTATAGTTTAGTGAAAGCTCAGTTTCGTTCGATGCTTTACGACTTATTTCGCTTCAGCTCGTCTACTTAAGAATTCCATCGTCTATCTTCGCGAGTTCGACGCGCGGAAAGAAAATTTAATGTCGCGTTTGTATGCACTACGAAGGAAAGGGAGAGAGAGAGAGAGAGAGAGAGAGAGAGAGAGAGAGAGAGAGAAAGAGAGAGAGATAGGGAGAACAATCGTTTTCTCGTAGTTATGCTATCGATTATTACGAAGGAAAACGCGCGTCATATTTGACGATCAATATAATATGTACTTACTATATTTTTATTATCGACTAATTCTTTTTGATTGATTTATTTATTTATTTAGTTTTTTTTTTTTTTTTTTTTTTTTTTTCTTTTTTTTTTTTTAATCGGATATCCAAAACTTATCAATTATTTTTAAATAATTGACTAAAATGATCCATATATATCGTATAAAAGATAATGTTGAATTATTCTCGTTTGAAGATCACGATAATCGAGAAGTGGAACGCTGAAAACGTAGATCGCAGATGAAATGTAGATCGCAGAATGTAGATCCAACGGGATAAGTTTTTCTACCTTAAAAGTAAAACATTGGTATAAAACATCAACTAACAACTGAACGTGAAAGGAGGAAAAAAGAGATGAATACATAGATGGATATTAAAATGTAAATAATAAACGTCTATGTGTTACGTTAGCTAAACGAAGAACGAAAAGTGCCAAGCGATTTGCGAAGATGCTCAGCGTCATTGCAACGTGCCAGGGAAATTTCCTTTCTCTCATGGTCTCATTATCGGACCTCACCGTGAAACTGATCCGTCGAACTAACCTCCTATTCACCTCCTATTCATCTCCTATTCACTTCCTATTCACCTGCATCAGAGTCATCCTATTTCTAACCTACCAATCTATAGACTCGTTTATACTTACGTCTGATTTTCAAAGCCATTCACGATATTATAATTACAATATTTCTATATTTATTTTAGAACTTCTAATTTCGTATTTCTGAAAGTACGAGAAATAAATACTTATCTCTCAAGAGATTTCAATCTTTGTTTCTGTTAAAGGGAATTTATTAAGAGTAAGTAAAGTGGAAAAAATTTCTTTTCTTTTTCTTTTTCTTTTATATATATATATATATATATATATATATATATATATATATATCATTCATTAATTATTATAATATATAAAATGATAGATAAATTTGTTAAATCTTTTTAATCTTCATAAGTAGTTCAAGACAAATGATTTCGTAATCGTATTCTTTCTTGTATTCTTTTTTTTTATTTTTATTTTTATTTTTATTTTTATTGTTATTTTTCGTGATAGCTACATGCGTGAATTCGTAGTTGTAGATTGCAATCGATCGTTACGTGGAGTTAATATTTACGTTCCAGGTGGACGTTTTAATTATGTGAGTTCTACCCGTCTGTCGATGACATCGGTCAGGTCCTCATGATGACGTAATCCTGGACTCGATATAAATCGAGCACGTTCTCGGATACATGGTGGGTGGTAAAGGAGGAGGAAGGAGGAGGAAAAGGAGGAGGAGGAGGAGGAGGAGGATAATAGGTGGTGAACGCACGAGGGTTCATAAGTGGGAGATATAGGAAGGAAGGGGGGAGAGAAGGTCGATGCACAATGAGTTATTTCGAGTTACTTAGCTCATCGACCTGAATAAATACGATGTCGAAGAATTTCACATGTTTCTATTCAATAATATTTGATAAATTTTGATAAAGTGTCATTAAGTTGATTAATAATAAAAATAACACCTCCTTACTCCTGGCTCTAAAATTAATAACAATAATGATAATGATAATGATAATAATGATAATGATAATGATAATGATAATGATATTTATTAAATGAATTACAACCCTTAGGTATGGTAACATAAAAGGGTACAATAATGAACAGGAAAAACAAAACAAAAAAAAAAGAGAGAGAGAAAATATTGATAAATATCAATTGAAAAATTGACAAATGGATCAATCCATTAAACGATTCTAATGAATTATTTTTATTTGATCTAATAATTAAAATTATTATCGTCATTTAAACTTGAATATAATTTTTATCCAATTAAAGATAAATTTCGATCAAGAAATCTTTGTATTTTATATATATGTATATATATATATATATATAAAGAAACAATTCATATATTCTACGAAAGATTAATGAAATCATGAAAGGTTATGAGATAGCCTTGAAGAATTGTATTATATTATAGCTACTTATAATGGCTAATCATTTTTGTTGAAAGAGATGAGTTTAGTCCTTGAGAAATCAAATTAAGAAATGATTTCTCTTGACGAACTTCTTTGAATTCTTTTATTTTAATACTTTTAACTTTTAATGGATGTGTCTTTATTCGTTCTTCAGGTTTAAAAAAAAAAAAAACAAAACAAAAGAAAGGAAAAGAAAAGGAAGAATAGAAAAAAAAAAAAAAAAAAAAAAAAAAAAAAAGAAAAAGAAAAAGGGAAAAAAAGGAAGAAGAAAAAAAAAACACAGGGAGAGAATAATTATCGTAAAAATTGTAGCGTGCAGCGAATGGCGAATGGATCTCATTAATTTCAAGGTCCTTTCGTCTTCCTCGATTATTCCTACGAGTATCTAATTATTATATATTGTTCGATTGTATCGAGAAAGGTCGTGATGCTGTTACTGTAATTTTCATTCTTCTTTATATATTCTCACAATTATTTATTCATAATATTTCCAATACGTTATAACAATGCAATCGATTGTTCATTATTAATATTTTTCATACTAATATCTTTCACAATTTTAAATTCGAATATAATATATTATTTAGTTGTCGTTCTATTCAGAAACGTATCGTACTTATATATAAAGACTCGAATTTCGGAAGTACTACATTAGAGAAAGAATCGATGAAGCCATTTGGGAAGGGCCTTGTCGTTTAATTAATTACAACCCAAATCTTATACCATTTTTATTTTGTTTATTTAGATAAATTACATTTTATCCGATAATTAAATCAAAATAAAATATTATTCAATCTATGAGAATTAATAAAGGTAATTACTTAAAATATTATTATTATTATTATTATTATTATTATTATTATTATTATTATTATTATTATTATTATTATTATTGTCATTATCCTTTGTTCAACTATGTTGTGGAAAAATATGAAATAAATAATTTCATTCAATTATTTTTATACTTTTTAATTTGGATCATTTTTGTCGGCAATAATATATGAAAATAATTGTTTTCCTTTAAGATAATCATATCATACATATCTACAAATATACGGATATATTAACATATTATATATCTCAGAGTATTCTCGTAGTAAAACGTGATACGATATCTTGTCCGATAAAAGGGATCATTCGAGTGATGTTGTACGACCCAGTTCGAAATCCACCATGATCGATAAATCACCAAGCATTAATCCAAAATGATTCTCGTAAGTATTATCTACAGAGATTGGATTCGTTTCTTTGAAGAATCAAGAAGTAGAAAGATAAAAGGAGTAAAAATAAAAAAAAAAAAAAAAAAAAAGAAAAGAAAGAAAGAAAGAAAGAAAGAAAAGAAGTACGAAAAAGAGAATGAAAGATAGAGTCAGGTACTAAGGTATTACGTACATATACCTGGATCGATCTTTGAGGAAGGGCAAGCGCAGAAGTTGAAGGAAGAAACGAAACTAGACTTGCGACACAAAATCATCTTTCTCTCTCTCTCTCTCTCTCACACACACACACACACACACTCTCTCTTTCTCTTTCTCTTCTTTTCTCTTTCTCTATCTTTCTCTTTTTCACTCATTCACTCTTACCACATTTGTTCCTCTTGAGTGAGAAAATCGGTCGGTAGGATAGATAGATCCGTGACGCCTCGTAGCTCCTTCGCGGCATATAATCCCTTTAATCAATTAGCTCGACGTCGAAATGAAGCAATTCTCTTGTCGAAGAAGATGAGAGAGAGAGAAAGAGAGAGAGAGAGATATATATATAAGGAGAAAGAATAAGATAGAGATATATATGATGTGCTATGAAGAAAGATGGAAATATTGAAGGAGGTGGGATTCTAAAAGGCAACACGTTCGCCTTCTCGATTCTTATTCGTGGTAAAACGAGACGTAAGCATGGATATTAATTATCTAGGGCAGAACATAGTGCTCTCATACAATGCTCCATCTTTGTGTCGAGGATCCTAGCTACATCGATAGATGAGGCAGCCCACCCGTGACTTTCGCTTTTTCCTACCCTCCAGCCATTATCATCATCGTTCTCTCTCTCTCTCTCTCTCTCTCTCTCTCTCTCTTTTTCTCTCTCTCTTTCTCTCTTTTTCTTACTATTTTTTCCCTTTTTTCCTTCTCATGCACGATCGCCTCATTATCTATGAGTTCGTCGTAAGTTGCAAAGAGAAAAATAAAGAGAGAGAGAGAGAGAGAGAGAGAGAATTAGTATATATCGGAGATGTCTTTGAAGATCATCCGGTTGAATTAATTTGGATCGGGTTTCGAGGTCGAAAAAGCATGATTTATATCAGGAAGCAAAGGATCGATTGAACGATTGATCGATCGATCGACCATGATCATATTATTTTTCTTAAAAGTGTATCCATTATTATTCTTTGTATGTGTTGTAAATCAATGACACTTACTTTATCCAGAGTTAAACGATAAAGAAGATACGAAACTGGGCCAACTATTTATATTACCGCAACGTTTGTCATAGGTGGATGATGCATCAACAACGTCTCGTGCTCGTTATTATTATTGCTATACGCAATAGCAATAATAAATCGACGATTTAGCAAGAGTTATTTCAGCAATCGGTAAAAGAGTTCGCTTTGAGAATACCTTTAAGATGCGGTTCAATTTTTGATTATACTCACTTTAAATATTTTTATTCTTTATTATTGGATTAATTAGTAATACATTCTTTCAATGATATATTTATCTATATCGATAAAAGAATTCGCTTTGAGAATACCTTTGAGAAGCTGTTCAATTTTTTATTATACTCACTTTAGGTTTTTTTTTTTTTTTTTCTTAATTATTGAATTAATTAGTAATACCTTCTCTCAATGATATATTTATATCTATACATATATGTACTTACATATACACTTATGTACGTATGTATACATATATATATGTATGTATGTATGTATGTATGTATGTATATATGTATTTATGTGTTTCTTTCTATTCTATTCCTTCTCTTCTATCTTATTTCCCAAAGGAGACAACTGTGTGGGAAAATATCGACTCGAGTTAAGTTCCTTCCTTCATGTTTGTCAATGAGATAGGAAATGCTGAGGATAAAAGTTAGATCTTGAAATATCATCGAATTTAATTTCTCTCGTCTCTTCTCTTATGCAATTCAAAAGCATTAGACAGAGAGGAAGAAAGAGAGAGAGAGAGAGAGAGGAATTAGCCATTCCACGACGTATTACAAGATAGAGATCTATTTATGCACAGTGATGAAATCCCATTGTGTGATCTCTTTCACAGACACACCATCAGACATATTCGATCTATACTAATCTTTAATAGATTCGACATTTGTATTTTGTAGATTAAACGATCAAATAAATTCGATCATAGTGTTTAATCTAATGTTTTCACGCGATACAAATCTAATACTTGTCCTAGAAATTCTCTGTTTGGTGATATAATCGAAAAGAGAGAAAGAGAGAGAGAGAGAGAGAGAGAGAGAGAGAGAGAGAGAGATAAATACTATTTTCTCTTAACTAAATTTACTAACATTGTTCAAATTCTCTTTTACTCCAACTCGTTAAATAAGATCATAATTTCGTGCCAACGCCAGACGACAAACCGTCGTTCTCCTTCCTTGATAAGCTCGTGCATGCTGAGATTTTAATACTTTTTTTATCCCCCCTCTCTTTCTCTCTTTTATTCTTGCGTGATTACGAGTCAACGGCAGTTCGCACGTTCTTTGAATTCGTCAAGGCTAATGAGGCTCGATTGATCGTGCAGATGACTAAGATAATGAATTTTATATATATATATATATATATATATATATATATATGTATATATTAATTTATTTATAAATATCAACATATTTTACATGAACATATATATTATCAGATTGAATGTTAAAATGAATATAATTGACAGTTATAATAAAATTGGACTTAAATGAAAGATCTGAATAAAATATCAAATGAAATTGTATTAAAAATAAATATTCTTTTATGACTCGAGCAACTTTAAAATAATCATTTTGAACAGATAAATCTATACGTAATTTTTCATTTACTAATTAAAGATTTAAATCCTTCGATTTAATTAAGGGGACATTAAGAATTGATCTAATGGCTGACCTAAATGATTTAGATAATTACCTGATAATTTAGATAACGAAAACTAAGTAACATAAGTGTAAGATCTATAAGATACGTTCTTTTCTTTACGTCATGATGATCTTTCTCGAGCGATCCTCCATCCAGGATGACATCAAGGCCGTCAAAGCGCGTCTCTAACCATGTCTCAACGATGTCGTTCCCATCCATACTCGAGAAATCGAGATCGTTGCGAGTTAGCATGACTCTGAAATAAAATAATCGTGCGAGATTATGGGGAAAAGAAAAATGAAAATGTGATGGCGTCAGCCTTGAAATAGGAACAAATTGAAAAGGACGTGTTTTTTCTTTTTTTTTTTTCTCTCTCTCTCTCTCTCTCTCTCTCTTTATTTCTTTTTTCTTTCTTTTTTTTTTTTTTTTTTTTTTTTTTTTTTTTTTTTTTTTTTTTTTTTTTTTTTTTTTTTTTAAATATATATTCAACGATTGAATCATCCATAGTAATATCGTCTATTTTTAATAAAGGAAAGATTAGGAATAAAAAAGGAGACCTTTTAATTATTGAATTAATTAATTTTTTTTCTTTCAGATTAATTTACATACACGATATATATTGATAGGATTTATTTCGAATAAGATGAGACGCAATATTATTTACTCATTTCTAAAATTAATTTGACACAATTTATTTCATATGTATGAGTATAAAAATTATTGGAATATTTGTAGAATGGATAAATTAAATTAGATAATACAAATGACAGATTGAAGAAGTATATTTATTAATATTAGATATAACATATATATCAATGTGACATAATTTATTTCAAACACCATATATATATATATATAATAAATGAATCATTGAAAAATAATACACAATGGATATAAATTGAAAGATTTTTCAAGAGTGGCGATATAATTTATATATAAAATAAATAATACGTTACGTAAACGTAATGTCATTAGTTAAAACAATTAGAATAATTGTAAATAAATAAGATAAATGTTTAGAAATGAAATATTAAAATAGAAAATGATTAAAACATTTTATCGAAACGAAGTTAATGCCAGTGTTTCTTTCTTGATTATCATCTTAGAACTCAGAAAACGAAATGCACACACACGAAGGTGCCCCCCTACAATCTTTGGCAGAGGAGTTCCCCTGCCCCTTGGCATCCCCTTGCTGATCCAACGACCCCCCCACCCACCCCTCCCCTCCCCTCCTCCTCCCGACGTTCACCAAGAAACGTCTTAGCCAGTTTGCTAGCGCATCCTCTTGCACTCCCGTGAGGACTTTCTCCGAAAGACGGACAACTATATAAGCGAGATCGACTGAGTTTGAAACACGTTAGACGAAATCGTACGGGTAAGACGAACGGGTCATCTTGTCGACGCGTTGTTGTTGTTTACTACACGCTTCGACGAGTCTCCACGTTCTTCGAGTCCGTCGTTTCCATTCTCGCACGGGTGAACACGTGTTCGACACGCGACAAATACGTATCGTGAGTAAAACGATCGCGTGCACGCGAATCGGCATAATTTTTTGCCGATCTTCTTCTCTATTCATAGATCTAATTATTGATCTTATCCAGCAACATGAGATCTGCTAATAGCTGGCCATCATCCTTGATGGCTACCCTAATAGCAACGGCTGCAATTTTTACGTCTGTTTGCGGTGAAGGTAAGAAAATTCGTATTAGATAGAAAATTTTCATTTTAATATCAATCTTCGACGAATTTTTCATTTATTTTGCCCGTTCGAAGATAAATCCTCGTTTATTAATTTATTTGACAATATATACGAGGAAAGAAAATTAATGTCGGATTAATCTGAATTTCGTTTTTCTATAGAAAATTTGTGTGCATTTTTCTTTTTTTTTTCTTTTTTTTTTTTTTCTTCGAATATTTAATTCGTCTTAAAGTTTAATCGGCGTAAAGTTCATCGACCGTGACCTCCTTCGATACGATATCTTTCTCATCGATCTTGTAAAAATTCAAATTCCAAAGCAACTCACTGATTTCGTTTCTACGAACCGAATACACAAGCGTGGCATGTATTTCTGATGAACGCAAACCGTGGCTTGTAATCTCTCGTTTAGGATCTATGTATACATAGCAGGTTCTAAGCACCTCGAAACTGTTTACCATTTCTATATATATATATATATATATATATATATATATATATATATATATATGTACGCATGTGTAACGTTTCTAAGCACAGCAAAACCATTGTTACGCCGTGAGAATTTAGAGCAACTCGATTGTCTTCGTACTCGTACGTACAAATCAGTACTAATTGCATCGGAGATGTGCACTATCGAGATCCTTTTCTTAAATCATTTAACACGTCTCGTCTGCATTGTTCGTTTCTCTTTTATCTTTTGTTTATTATCATTATTTATTTATCTTTTTATTTGTCATTATTATTTAATTCATCCTTTCGACATACACGAACTACGAGATTGACCAAGTAATTGCTCTTCCTTGGCGTTACAAGCTACGTTATCAATGAATCAGCCTCTGATCACTGTCTTGTATCTACATGTAGCAATACGAGTTTCCACGACGATTGGACATCATTAACTTTTGATTACCATCCGTCTTTTATTACGGAAACGATTATCTTTCGTGTAATCTCTTTCTCTCTCTCTCTCTCTCTCTCTCTTCTTCAGCAATTGTGTACCGTAACGAAGTCATTTTTGTGAAATCGAAAAAAAAACAAGAATATATTTATTTATATAATGAGAATATTTTTCTTTTTTTTTTTTTTTTTGTTAATCTGCTAGTATTTCGTTCGATTAAGATTAAGTACGAATTTACGAAAAAATTTGTTACAATGCACGAATATACGTGTAACCACTCGAATAGAGAAGTGGCTTGGAATAATTATTTTTGTCGTAGTTATTCGTAGATTCGCATTAAATTGATGAATTTATTTTTCGTTAGAATCATTCCAAATTTGAAAATTATTTTATTTCAAAGCGGGGAATAACAATTGTCGAATTTGAACCAACATAGATTCTCATTAAATTGATTAATTTATTTTTCATTAGAATCACATCAAATTTGAAAATTATTTTATTTCAAAGGGGAATCACTATTTATTATTTTTTTTTATGACTCGCTATTTCGTTTTATTTTGTAATCTCGCGTATCGATTAAATTATTCCGTAGGCACGTCATTCAATCATCTCGAGATCACCTTGATCACTTTCAATGCCAGTAAAACCGCAAGACCGCAAAGTCCATAGAGACGATATCGGGATCTTTCTAATCCCGATGAGTTTTCATTTTCCATGGGGGACATAATTGCCGCGAATCGTTTCTTTTATAAATTATAAAAATTCGCAATAAGAAGGAGCTTACGAAAGTAATTAGGATCTAGGAAAGTGAACGAGAGGATAAATTAAAGCTTCCGATAAAGTATACCGTCTCTTACCGAGATATTACCCTGGTTACTTTCACCGAGTCTTGGTAAACTCTTTGGAGAGAGAGAGAGAGAGAGGGAGAGAGATAGTTAAAGAAGAGCAGAGAGATTTGCTTATCTAGTTCAGCAGTAGGTCATACTCTAGAACACGAATGATTCGAACGATAATCAAGGGACTTTCGATTGTTCATCATGCATTAATCCTCACGAAAGATCATTAAATTAAATAAAAAACTTTTAATTTTCAGCACCACTCACTGGTAGTTATCTGCCACCTTCTACTAGTTATGGAACACCGAATCTAGGTGGTGGTGGAGGAGGAGGAGGAGGAGGAGGAGGTAATGGCGGTGGTGGTGGAATATCGACGAGCTACGGAGCACCAACCGGAGGAGGCGGATGTGGTTTTGGTGGTTGCGGAGGCGGTGGTGGAGGAGGTGGTGGACCTTCTGTTAGTTATGGGGCTCCTAGTTCCGGAGGATTTGGAGGTGGTGGTGGTGGTGGTGGTGCACCATCTTCGAGTTATGGAGCACCGTCGCGAGGTGGTGGTGGTGGAGGAGGTTATTCCGGAGGTGGTGGCGGTGGCAATGGCGGCTACTCAGGTGGCGGAGGTGGAGGAATATCGAGCAGTTATGGAGCACCATCAGCAGGAAGGCCTTCATCAAGCTATGGAGCACCCTCGAACGGTGGATTCGGTGGTGGTTTCGGTGGTGGTTTCGGTGGTGGTGCTGGTGGAAGTGGTGGATACTCAGGCGGTGGTGGTAGGCCATCTTCGAGCTACGGAGCACCATCGAACGGAGGAGGTGGAAGACCATCTTCCTCTTACGGGGCACCATCCTTTGGGGGTGGTAACGGTGGTGGTGGTGGTGGCGGCGGCTACTCAGGTGGCGGTGGTTTCGGTGGTGGCGGATTCTCCGGTGGAGCACCCTCCTCCAGTTACGGCGCACCCTCACGTGGTGGAGGCAATGGTGGTGGTGGTGGTGGTGGATACTCTGGCGGTGGAGGCGGAGGTATATCATCGAGCTATGGAGCACCTTCCTTCGGAGGTGGCCACGGAGGTGGTTTCGGTGGCGGGTAAGCTTTAATTATAATTATATCATAGAATGTTTCATGAAATCTCTGAAAATTCTAATCATAATTTGTACTTTTTTTTTTTTTTCTTTTTCTTTTAGATCCGGCGGTTATTCCAATGGTGGTGGAGGTGGCGGCGGTAGGCCCTCATCGAATTACGGTGCACCCAGCTTTGGAAGTGGCGGTTCTGGCGGTGGTCAGGGTTACGCCAGCAATGGTGGTTACCAATATTAATCACGCTATGTGTTCGTCCCGCGAGATACGACCTTCGACCTCGTATCACTTTCATGAGTTTTATAAAAGCAATGGGTACCCAGGAAAACTCTACACAATGACAGACAAAATATTGACCAGCCATGAAGCGAAGGGTTGCGAAATTGGACGTCGAGATCTCGCGGATATCCAATCAAAGTCAGCAAAAGGAGGATTTCAATGATTCGTATTCTTTTTCAAAAGTTTTTAATAATCATCAACGTTTCGTACTCTCGACAATCGACAGATCAAATTTGAATGTTCATAGATAGAAATGATAGAAAGAAGTAAAAGAGAGAAAAAGAGAGAGTTTAGAGAACAGATGAAAATTAATATCTTTCATTATCTCAGAAACGTTGCTTAGGAATATCAAAGCGAATGATAATCGACGATAAGATACGAATGCAAAAGAAAAAAAAAAAAAAAAAAAAAAAAAAAAAGGAAAGAAAAGAAAAAAAAAACGGAACCTTCCTCTTCATCCCTTCTTCACATTCGAAACCCTATAACTTATTTATTTTATAAAGACGCTTTTTATACTAATAAAGTAGCTGTGCTGAGAAAGAAATGAAACATTACTCTTCTATTTCTATCTATTCTAATATTA
Organism: Vespa velutina; assembly: GCF_912470025.1. Lineage (NCBI taxonomy): Eukaryota > Metazoa > Arthropoda > Insecta > Hymenoptera > Vespidae > Vespa > Vespa velutina. Next base: position 2,456,939 of record NC_062206.1, read on the forward strand.
GTTAGTTCCTGGAAATCAAAAATGGAATGAATGTGTTATAATAGTGTTTTAGACGTATAATACATTATTACATATATCACAATGTGTGCCTTGAAAGGTAAAGTTAGCCGCTTGGTAGAATAGCTTCTGCTCAAACTCGATGGGTCGATTTATTGATCCTATTCGACTCGAAAGAAAGAAAGAAAGAAAGAAAGAAAGAGAGAGAAAGAGAGAGCTATCTTCTTTCTATTCCTGTTTTAACTCGGCTAAAAACGTAGTCTCGTCATCGACGATTCTATCGGGTATTCCGATTAAATCGCTAGAACAAACTCACCACCATTATCCTTTCCTTAACTTTCTCTTTTTTCAGCGGTCATCGTCCATCTTTATAACATCGTCGTACTGTTATTCTGCTCGTCGTTGAAAATAATCTTTATAAGAATATGAGAATAAAGAAAAAGAGAAGATGAAGAAGAAGAAGAACAACAATAACAACAACAACAACAACAAAAAAAAAGAATAGACATGGGAATAACATTTGACTCTTATAACTCCATGGTGAATTTTTTATACACAGTTTATTTTTAACATTTACAATCAACATCTCGTTCGTTTTTTTTTTTCTTTTTTTTTTTTTCTTTTTTTTTCAGGTATACACGTATAATATACATACACACACACGCACACAAACACACACACATATATATATATATATATGTGTGTGTGTGTGGGTGTGGGTGTGTATGTATATGTATGTATGTGTGTGTATAGATGTATATCATATATCGTATAATAAAGTACCGTGTAACGCTTTGATATTAATACATACATGGATATATAATAAACCCATTTTTTGGAAATGCGCGAGGGAGAGGAGATAAAGTTGGGCGTTTCTCTTATGATTGTTTTTTTTTTTCTTTTTCTTTCTTCTTTTTTCTGTTTTTTTTTTTCCTTTTTGTTTTTCTTCACATTTTGTTGTTACTTTTTTCTTCTTTACACATGTTATTCATTTAATTATTATTATTATTTTTATTATTATTATTATTATTATTATTATTATTATTATTATTATTATTATTATTATAATTATTATTATTATATACTTACTACAATAATTTGTAGGCGCGTCATGGGCTAAATGGACTTTAGGGATTTCGGTGATTATTGTTCGAGTGTGTATGCATGTATGTGTTTGTTTGTTATTATACAACAACGATTTGTAGGTACGCATTTTTCTTCTTCTTTTTTAATTATTGCAAAATGAATGTTTTTTTTTTCTTTTTTTTTTTTTTTCTTTTTTTCTTGTTTAATTGAAGCGAAGTTAATTGTTATGACTTCGAGCATATATATATATATATATTTATATAGATACTCGACTTCATTGATCTTCGAATCTTTTTTGGAAAGAGATAGAGATACATTAGTATTGTTATTAATTTTAATTTTTTTTTTTCTCTCTCTCTCTCTCTTCTCTGCCAAGGAACGGACACACAAACACACATGCATTTTTTTGTGATCTTCGGCGTACGTACAGCCCGTTAATATGTAATATATTAGTGAATTTTTCGCGAGTTCACTTTTCTTCTCATTCGAAGGAAATAGGAAGAAAAAGGATATAGAGGATGAGAAAGATTTTTCGCGACTCTTTCTTTTTTTTGTTTCCTCTTTTAAACGGTTCTTTTTTTTTTTTTCTTTTTCCTTTTTTTTCTCTTGTTTTTCGTTTTCAAATTAAAGGGGCGAATCTCTGAGTTTTATTACAGAAAAGAAGCTCGTCCCTCCAATACTAATCCCATCTCGAGCACATCCTGTATATGATATGAGAACGCTCTCTCTACTTGATACATAATATATTATTTACATATGACTCTCCTTCTCTTTTCATGTTTTTTTTTTTCTTTTTTTTTCTTTTTTTTTTTTCCTTTCTTCTTTTTTACCTTTTACCAATTTCTAATCTTATCGTTAATTAATTTGTTAACGCAGCTAATATAGAGCACACTTCGTGATATGTTTAGATTTTCGTAGGTTATGGTCGGCCCTTTATTTATTTATTTATTTGTTTATGTATGTGTTTTGTATTCTTCTTTTCTTTTATTTTTCTTTTTTTTAGCAGCACGACTAAAAACCTTAATTGATATGTCGCAGATTACGCGCTCGAAAAACTTGGCGTAATTACAAACGTC
>NC_062206.1:2464097-2501597 GCF_912470025.1 Vespa velutina
TGCTGGATCTGGTCCAACACGTTCGACGTCTTCTGGTATGTTTACCACACACCTGTGATTGTCAGGAATCATTGATTTTGTTATTTGTTTGTTGTATCGATTTAATCGTGGTCAAGGCTTTTCTTAGATATTACGAAAATCGATTAAAAAGATTGTACAGATTGATTGTATAAAATTAAATATTAGAACGTTTGAAAATTTCCATGGATACTTGATTACTTTTTTTTTTTTTTTTTTCTTAGATTAATCCCAAAAATTTTGTCATATAAAAAGTTGGAATAAACTATTTGAGAAATGATAAGATATAAGAAATTTTGGAATGATGGATAAACGATGGTATACAAACCTAAAGACGTCGTATCCAGGCGCCAATCTACCAGTTTCAAAGGCAACCTGCGTACCGTACGAGACGGCAACCAATGTCACCAAGGAAAGTAACATCGCCATTGTTCTGAATGGGAACATCTGAGTTTTGGTTTCCTCATCGTACCAAGGATAATGGATCAATGCTGGCAAACTCATCAATGGTTCACCACCACTGATCCTCACCATGAATGCTATTATGTAAGCTGATAAGCTGCCATAAGTATTGCAGTACTCCTTAAAATGGACGACCATTAGGAGTTGAGGGAAGAGGATAACGTAAACCAAGTCGGAACACATCGACCATAACCCATAGATAGAAGGTATCGTCAAAGCCATCACCGTACTGAGAACACCAACTACTCCTATGCCTGCTCTCATTACCCAAATGATCTCCATCTCCGATGCCTGGTTTCGTAGAGAAGAAAAAAAGAAGGAAAAAAAAAAAAAAGGAGAAAAGAAAATGAAAGAAACGAAACATCACAATGCAATGTGAATAAAGTTTTTCTCTATCTTTTTATCATGATAAATATTATAATGAAAAAATTAATAAAATTTGTCTTTTAACGAGAATTTAATACTTTTACTCGATTTGATTTGACAGAGTAGTACGAGTACTATAAGATGTGAAAGTGATGCGAATTTTTTTTATTTTAATACGGTCAAACGAGAAAACGAGTTTATTGCTGGTGTATATATATATATATATTGTGTTGGAGAGAAGACACTCCATTAATCTGGAATCTATGATTTATCAGGTAGGAAGATATTTATACTTACTCGCTGCCGGAAGATCAACTTATAAACGTTTCTAGCGAACATCGAACTGGCAGAGAGGATACTACTGTCTGCCGATGACATAACAGCTGCTGATACAGCACCCAATCCAAAAAAGGAAACAAAGTCTGGTGTAAGATATTGCAGGACCATTGGTAGAATCATACTTGTTTCGGTTTCCGTCAATGGATATGGCCCGTGATAACCTGTTTCATTCCAAGCTGTAACATATCGTTAAAATATCCCTTCGTTTCTTTCCATCGATGAAAGTTGATTTGATTTAACATGATTAACTAAAAGAATGATAATAAAAAATTGTGAAGGTGAATGTTGACCCCGTCGAGCATTTCACCTCCGCACTAAGGACGCTTTCACGCTCTCTCTACTTTTCATAATGTAGTACAGATTTCATTTGAAAATAAATGAGGAAAGTGGAGCATCATCGTCGATCATGATGTTATTAATCTAAGTTACATTTTGTTTCGAGAAAGTAAGTATTTATTTGATCTGTTTGTTTAGACAAAAATGCTTTATACTTCTTTTTCTTTTTTTTTTTATGGTTATAACTAGTTTGTTTTTTATTTTTTTTTTTTTTTTTTATATTGATAGATAATTCTTCGTGTAATTTTCAAGAATATGAAAGACAATTAAAGTTGCACCTGTTGTACATTCGAGAATTTAGAAAGTTTTTAATGATAATAATTGGAAAAAGAGAAAAAGAGGGGAAAATAGCGCTTTGTTGCACGCTATAACAAATCATTATAATTTCTCACGTGCCGATGATCTTTACTATGTGAAAAAATAACATCGTGGACACGTTGCATTTGTACCGAATAACTGAGAAAGTACCCAGCTGTCACCATAAAAATATGATTTCGCTTTGTCATCGAGCGAAATTTAACATCTGACGTATAAAATTCTTCTCATACATTGCATTGGACATAAACGTAGCCTTGAAAAAACATAAGGTTTAACAAAATTGAGAATTTATCTAATTGGCAAGAAAGATTAAATGGCTATCTATTTTTCAAATATGATTATCTATATTTAGATTTAAAAATGGACATTAGAAATATGATAGACAATGTAATTCATTGTTGAAAACAGTAATCAATAATAACAAATTGTCAGTAGCTCTTCAGTAGCTATTCTCGTTTTTAGACTGTAATGGAGTCTCGGATAACAATATACAGGGTGTCGAATTAGTTCCAGCACGTTGTCGTGTTTCACGTTAGTGGTCGAGTCGCATTACCACCCTCGCCTTTTCATAAGATAGAATAAAAGAGAGAGAGAGAGAGAGAGAGAAAGAGAGAGAGATAACACATGACGAAGTCCCACGGTATTGTACACGTTTCAAATACTCCAAACTCACCCCTAGTCTAGTCACCCTATTCTCATCCCCTCTTTTCTCCGCGAACCTTATAAATACCAGCAGTGCTGGATGCTGTGGTAGCAAATGTCAAGTAGGCTTCGAACTTTGGATGATGAGTATACCAGATCTAATTCGATCCCCTTTAGATAGAGAGGGTGGATTCTTCAAAATGTTATACTTCTCCCTAACATCTAATGATACTCGAAATAAGATAGAAAAAGAGAGAAATAGAGAGAGAGAGAGAGAGAGAGACAACATTCGTTGTTATTGTTGTATTTTAATTGTTATGTTTGTCTGTATATTTTTTAAATGATATTGAATTCAATATCATCGATATAAAGATCGAATTAGTTTTGGAATATATAATATAGAGACTTTGATATAGAAATTTTTAAAGATGTTTATGCTCACGTGTTGCTTTGGCGATTGCTCCAATGAGAACAGGAGGAATAGCCATGAGTATGCATCCCACAGCTGCAACATAACTCAAAAGTTGAGCTCTTCCTGCTGTTTTTGATGAAAGTACTCTCTGGAAATAAACTTGCCAAGGTATGCCACCAAATATCAATAATAACCCGTAATCTACGTAATAAAAATACTCCTCGGGTTTGACCTCGCCGATCCAATCGACCTCCATGGAACTAAGTGATTCTACCTTTGGATTGGCCCAGGCAAACGGGATGCACATCCACTTTAACATGAAAATAATATTTTTCGTTTTTTCTTTTTTTTTCTTTCTTTCTTTCTTTCTTTTTTTTTCTTTCTTTCTTTCTTTCTTTTTTTTTTGATTGTATTTAAAATATAGTTTTCCATTCATGATATTCATCTTAATGTTTTAGCATCAAAGGTGACATGGTATATGTCTACTTGAAAGGATTTCTCAATGAAAGGATACGCTGTTCTCTCCCCTTCGATAAGACTACTCTTTAGGATGTTGCAACTAACGATCTATCAGAGAGGGAGAAAGAAAGATTGAAAGAGAGAGAGAGAGAAAGAAAGAGATTTGATTTTATCTCGATTAATTATGGTTAATGGATGATCACGGGAGAAAATCTCTTTGCATTTGAATAGAGACAATTTTTTCAAATGATTATTTATCTCTTGGTATTCTTATTATGTTTAAAGAACGTTTAGAAACTCGAGAATCATCCTAGTTTGATTAATGAATATAAGTTGAAAACAAAAATAGAATGAATTCTAACGCAGGAATTGATGTCCTTCAATTATAGGTCTGATCAAAATTCTTGATTAAATCTTTTCAATGATTAAACAAGTAAGAACAAAAAGAACATTGTTTTTTAGGATTTATATATATATCAAGACACTCTGGAAATGATAATCGAAAGGAAGATATCCTGGGCATGAGAAATGTCGAATAGAGTTAGAGCTTTTGATATAACTAGGTCACCACCTACGCAAACACCTACACTTGGGCAACCTACACTCATAGAATTGACAAATACTTGGTACGGGCGACGAGCCTGTGTGTTATCGATCCGTTCAAAAAGGGATAGTTCACTATTTTTCTTTACTCTGTTCTAATTAAAAAAAAAAAAAAAAAAAAAAAAAAAAAAAAAGAAAGAAAAAAAGAGAAAGAAAGAAAGAAAAGAAAAAACAAACTTTCGTTTGATTTTCTAATAAATTTTTTTTAGTTATCGAAATTTACTTACCAATCCGATGAAAATGCAGAAAAGTTGGATGACGTCGGTATAAGCGACGGAGTAGAGGCCGCCGAATAGAGTGTAAAAAACTGCGATGCAGGCGCTTAGAATGACGGAGGCACCCTGGTCCATATCGATGATGACAGCTAACGTGGCACCCAAAGCAGCTAGGATCCCAGCTGCCCAGAATACCTCGCCGCATAGGGCAGGAAGAAATAGAAGACCACCCATTCGTTCCCCGAATGCATCTTGAAGCGGATCCAGCATCGTGATGTACCCCTGTTGTCGCATCTTGTTTGCAAAGAATATGCCACCTGTCGTCATAAATCAATTCATCTTTGATCGATCAAAGAAGGATTAATTCATGATGCTATCATTCACAGTAGCAACGTGGCTTATAGAATGTTTTTTTTTTTTTTTTTTTTTTTTTTTTTTTTAGGTATCGCTTTGATAAAAAAGTATTCCAAAATGTTGATAATAAAATTTGAATACAGAGATAAAGAGAAAAAGAATGTAAAAAGAATTTGTAATTTACTCTAAAACATGTACATACATATAAATATTTAAAGCAATGTAAAAAAAATTGTAAAACAATTCAATTTCAAACTCGGTGAATCTCACTCACCAAAAATAAGACTTAGAGCGTATCCAAATGGTGCCTGACACCAGACCAGACCTCTCGTGTAAATTGCCTCTGCTGTACCGTTGATGTATCCTCCACCTACCCATGTTGCTGTCATTGTAAAAATTCCAACAAACAAGCCGATCGAACGGCCAGCTAACATGACCTCCTCCTCGGAATCGTTTCCAGACTCCTTCTTTCTTGCTGCCCATATTCCAACGCCAAGTATCAACGCGTAAAACAATATGATCGAGATCAGGCCAGCGATGTTGATCATCTTCGGGGAGTACGGTTCCAGCGGCGTGTGTTCGAGCTGACGGAAACGGAGGTCCCAGAGATTTGGTGACCGATCCAATTTCGGAACGTTTGGATACCTAATTGGATAAAGAACTTATTTGAAATTTAGTTTGATCTATATGTTTTTCCATTAAATTTATATAGAATTTATTATGACCAATTTGTTCAATGTTTTTGTCATTGAAAGTGTAAAAGAAAAAAAAAAAAAAGAAAAAAAAACAAATTTGAAATCATTTCGTTTGATGTTTTAGACAATTAAATCCGATTAAGGATGAAGTTCCTAAAAAGGGATTTCATAATCAGCACCGGTATACAGCGCTTTGTCTTTCCATCGAATTAAACATTCCACGTGTTAGATGTACCTACTTAAATCCAACGCGTGTATTTAACCGTAAATATTATGTTTTAGCCCCGAGACAATCCGAAATCGGTCCGTTGGGTTAACCCTCTGATCCAATTAGTCTCGCTATATTCATCGTCGGAAAGGTTCGCACATGTGGAGAGTGGATGGACCTTTGGAGAACGGATAAAAAGGTCAAGGCCCTGAGGATCGTTAAGGATACTTGTAAGATCAATCGATGAATATTATTCGTTTGAATTGCTAAGATAATTATGATTGTATTGTATCAATCTTGACAATTTATAGATCATATATATATATATATATATATATTAGGAGATGAAGAAAAAAATGTTCTGAATCAGGGAATATAATATATTCATTTCAGGGACATATTGTTGAATTTGTTAAGATAATTATGATTGTATTACATGAATTTTTGAGATTTATCATAAACAAATCATATCTTTCAGATGATGAAGAATAAATGATATTGATCAAGTATATTGACATAAACTTGATATTTCATCCCAAGGAGTTTGGAAAATAGAAGAAAGAAGAGGGAATATAAATTAGTGTACCTCTGAAGACCCCGTGGAGTACAATCACGCAGCAACGGGGGACAGCCTCAAACGGGTACCGGCGGCATGTCCCGTTGGCGGTTCTTCCAAAGGGCCGACGACGACGGCGGATTGGGGTTTGGGGGGCAGCAGTCACCCCACCGGAGCGAGGTCTTCTGGGAGGGGCTGTTCCTTGTCCTAAACGCGAGGCCGCCCATGGGCGCTGATGGCCATCGATTTTTACTCGATTCACCAAGTCCGCTACTTCTCTGCCGTTCTTTCTCTTCGGCCTTCCGAGACTTGCCTTTGGTACCGCCACCGATCACGATCGATCGGTACAACGGCACTTTGTCTAAAAATCACCCCCGTTGCCTTTCTTCAAACATTTCTATTACTTCCTTCGATTATATTGAATGAAACGTGACACGATACTTTTATCAAAGAAGAACTAAATATCTAAGAAATCTAATGAAATTTATTCTGACAATGAATATTACATTACAAATACAATAGATCAAATTAATTTAATGATACTTACCAACACTACTGACGAACGTTCTTCCGACTATCACTACTACTAAGTAAATACTCCGCTACCAAGAATCTCAACACTGTTTCATCGTTATACTTATCGAACACTTGTCACGATATATCTTTATTGATTTTGATATAACTTTGATGTTAGACAAAAAGGAAGAGAGAAAGAGAGAGAGGGAAAGAGAGAGAGAGAGAGAGAGAGAGAGAGAGAGAGAAATAATGGACGACGGGAGGCGCATGTACCTCCCTCGTTCTTGTCGCCGTCGCCGTCGTTGTCGTCGTCGTCGTCGTCGTCGTCGTCGTCGTCGTCGTCGGTGGTGGCAAAACGACGTCCCTGTCGGTTGTGGAGGCCACTCCGTACTGAACGGTCGGTGTCTCTCTGCCTGTCGAGGACCGATGTAGGGACGGTTCCACTGATATTGATTCGCTCCTGTGACGTCATCTACCGGAGACATTTTGCCAGGGGGTAGAGGGTATGAAAGGCGCGCGCTACTCATCTCTCTCTCTCTCTCTCTCTCACTCTTTTATATGAGCCAACACTAACCCTACCACCAAAGCCAACTGGAGGCGTGGACTGAGTGAAAATTCGCGAGTCTGCGCCCGGATGAACGAAACTTAGTTCCTTAGAAGGATCTTCTCATAGTTAGGATCAACGTTTCCAAATGTTACCTATTCTTTATTATTTTTATCTCTCATTAAATCTTATACCTATACTTATTCCTTCCTTCTTTTTCTTTTTTCTTTTCTTTTTTTTTTTTTTTTTCTAGCTACTTTGATCACTAATTGATTAATTTTTACGATTTGATATATCTCAAATGTTTTAACAAATGTTCTCCACAATCAACTTGGTTCGATTATTATATTTCTTTTTCTTTTTTTCTTTTTTTACTCGAGTATTCAATGAGATCTTGAATATCTTGATACCATGGATATGCATCGATAGCTAACCATTGACAATGCTGACGTCAGAAACATCGAAGGCTGGACGAACGGGAAAATCTATTAATGGCTAACAGACGATAATGTTGGCTTTATAAGCTACGTTTTGTTATAGGTCACTTGAGAATATACCTATTAGATATTTAGATTCATACTGACATAACTGAGAAAATCTTTTTTGGAAATAATATTTTTGAAGTAATATTTTTTTTTCATTATCATTATAGTGATCATATTTACTAATAACATATATCTATCAAAATTCATATAATCGTTAGTTTTTGCTCTGTCTCTCTCTCTCTCTCTCTCTCTCTTTCTCTCTCTCTCTCTCTTTTTCTCTTCCTCTGTCTCTTCAGAAAATGATCGATATCACTTGACCCACTCTATTCAATCTAGAAAACGGTATGCCCTTTTTATTTTACAATATTCTTCTTATAATTTATTAGATTAACATTAGTAGAGAAAAACTCTCTCAAGTGTCTTCAGCTTCACAAACGCATACCTAACATTTGTGAATATTAGCTCGAAAATTGTCATTAATTAAAACGGAAATAACGAGCTAATGTAAGTACCAACTTAGATGGTGGAAGAGGCGAAGGAGGAGAAGGAGAAGGAAGTACGTCAAACAAGGTGGAAATAAATTCTAATACTTCGTATTCTTCAATCAAATTTTATAATGATTTATTTAACTTTGAATTTGATTCGCTTAGAAATTGTAACATTATTTTACATATTATTGATCTTTAATAATGATTTTGAATTTCTTATGGCGATGTTTCTTGCCAGCATGGTACACATCGGGCATTCTCAGGCGTGTCACAGACTCCAGTGTTCTGTTAAAAATAAAAAAGAAAATCAATACGAATTGGTAAGATAAGATTCTTAAAAATATTTATTGATAACGTTCGAAGAAAGAGAGAGAGAGAAAGAGAGAAAGAGAGAGGCAGACAGAGAGAGAGAGAAAAAAAAGGAGAAAAAAAAGAGAAAAAAACATTGTTAACGATAAGATACGATCATTCACACATTTATGTTCTTTCAACAAGTAACACGCTATCGATTGCATCGATCTAAGGGTTATACGACCCTGATGAACAGTCATGTCAAGAAGTCAAGCAGTTACGCATTGCATGGTACCGGTGAATTGAAAATTGGCACGTGTCAGGTGAAGCACCGGGTCTCACAATAGACACGTGCACACACACGGGAGGACCGTAACTGGATACGAGTGAAAGCGAGTTCCAAAGGGAGTTTTCAAGGGTAAGTCGAGGTCGTGACTCTTTGCGCTCAAAGAGACGTCGTCATGCCACGCGTAACGTCCTTGCTTTCAATAGGGACAATTAATTCTTTTCTTTTTTTATAATATATATAATATTTACGAAACGAAAACGTTATTACGGTGGATTATAAGGATTATAACTTTTAATGAGACAGAGAGAGAGAGAGAGAGAGAGAGAGAGATTGTGTTGATAAAAATTAATTATTAACATGTAACTAAAGAATAGTATTATATATTCTATAATGAAAAAAGAAAGTTTATATTATTTGATAAAATTTAAGATCTATTATTTACCTTGTTGAAAACTAAATTATCTGGACATGTTTCAATACTTTCTTTTTCTCCGCAAGAAATGTAAAGTAGACAATCCAAAGGATAAGGCAGATTTACAGTTTCAGAGTTTCTATTTACTGGACATAAAGGAGTCTGACATTGTTTCGTTAGATCTTCCTCAGGTATTCCTAATGGTGGACTAGCGTAGATCGCTACGGCGAATAATAATACGCATTGAACGACAAATAAATGTCTCATCTTTCAGCTTTTTCTTATATATCTAAAAAAAAAAAAAAAAAAAAAAAAAAAAAAAAAAAAAAAAAAAAAAAAAGATAAAAGTAAATAAATATTAATAAATAATAATAATAATTAAAATCAAATATTTAAAATAATAATGATCTCTGTAATGTAATAGTGAAAGACCTACCTTACGATGAAATACAATGAAATTGTATATTATCGAGAGAAATGCGGTTTATATAGTTTGTTGAGTCGTATAATCGAAGATATTTTAAGGTATATGACAAGGTAATGATAAAAGATATAAGTACAATTTTTTATCACAATTACAATGCTATCCTTTGTCGATATCAATAACAGTTGCATTTTATCTCTGATATGACAAGTAAATGTAAAAAGCAGTAAATATTGAATCTTTAAACAAACAATTGTTCAAAGAACTTAAGAATTAATAGAATTGTTTTCAATGACAAAACGATCATAATTGATTTAAGGATTTGTCTTTTAAACGATTGTCTTTTAATACGAGCATCGATGAATATAAAATTAGGTCAGGAGGCATGACCTCCATGTCTCTTCGGTTTGCATCTTTTACACGAGCTCAAGGGTTCGTCTTTTTCTCTCTTAGGCTTACCACTTAATTACCCCCCCCCCCCACCTCTCCTTCGTACGACCTCTGAACTTACAAGACGTACTTCAGGCTTACCAAGCTTTCGTTGAGACATATCTTCCTACACTCTCCTGGACCTTCTATCAGCTTTTCTTTCAAGGATAACGAGCCACGAACTTCTTCAATTTTGTTTGTTTTTTCTCTCTTTTTTTATTTTTTTTTTTTTTTGTATTTTTTTTTTTCTATTCATTATAACTCTTTTCTATTATTCATAACATCGATATTATCAATTGTCAATTATTTTTCAATTGATGCCGATCCTTCATCAAATTCTGTTTGAAAAATATACTCGTGAATACGTAATCAATCTTGAATCGTGCATCTATTTTCCTTGAATATTTTTTTTCTAATTTAAATAAAAAAAAAAAAAAAAAAAAAAAAAAAATTATATTCCGGCACAGTTTTTCGAGATTCAAATTCTCTATAGATATAGAAAAAAGTATATAAAACTGATAGGAAATTAGAATTTTGGAGCATTCGTTTGGTGCATCCTAATACAATACTTTCTCTCTAATCACTCGAAAGTTATTCTTTACGTGTTTAATACATGCTAAAGAATACAAAGTGCGTCCTATCCGAGATTTTTAAAAATATAATGATTATCACTAGCTAGATATATTTTATAATATCTTTGTATTTTTCTCTCTGATACTTTTTATTTATTTTTCATTATCAATCAATACTTACTATTTCCAATACTAATGCGTAAATCGTTGATAGTTCGCTGATTAGAGATGAAGAGATAATTAATGATGTTCTTTAATTTTCTTTCAAATCTTTTTTTTATTTTTTTATTTTTTTTTTTTTTTTTTTGATAGATATGATATTAATTTTTATAATTTACTTTTTTTTATAGAAATAGTATGGTGTTGTCATCTAGCGGTAAAAATAATATTTAAGTGTACCGTGTTGGTATTATGACGTTCCTACATTATCGACGATACCAATGGATAAAATCAAATTCTATATGATCTACGTACGGTTAATAATCAGAAAATTATTTTTACTCAGATGTCGACACTATCTTTATTTAAGAGTATATATTTTATGTATTTAATTAGATTTAATTATAAATAATAAATGTATTATATTTTGTTTTACAAAATTTCACTAACTTCGAGGAACTTATAAATGAAACGATTTTTTATATTATAGGATGTGTAATTAAATATATATAATATATATAATTATATATATATATATGTATGATAATATGTATATCTAATTACCTCTGATTGACGTTGCTTGGATAAAGAGAAGAATATTACTGAATATAAAGCTTAAATTTTGGTCTCTTATATCTTTGAGAAGAAATAAAAAAAAATTACTTCGAATATCTCTTTTATTTGTATAGATTTATTTAAGCATTATTGAGCAATAATGGAATTAGTATAAATTTAGAAAAAAAAAAAAAAAAAGGAAGTGCCAAAAAATGGTGCCTTGTTAAACGAGTTTTATAATCCATTTGATAGGAGACGAGCAAAACGAGTTTCAGAGAAAGTCGAAACGAAGATACTATCCTTATCTTATTAATACTCGAACAATAGAGTTTCTGATTTTCTTAATAGTTTCAAAATGTCATAGTTTACATATATATAATATAACGTTCGAATACTACGAATTTTTTTTTTTCTTCTTTATTAAAACTCTTATAAAAATTGTAATATACAAATATTAAACAGATAATATTTAAAATGGTAAAGCCGTTTTATTTTCTTTTAACAAACGTAAAGCTCGTAAAAATCCACGATAATCAAATTCAAGATGACCAGCTCTTTCGATGGAAAAACATTTGTAAAGGACATCAAATTCTCGACTGTTTATCAAATCTAACATTCGTCTAATCGATAAAGCCCGCATCAGACAATTCTTCGATACCGTGCCTACATTTTCTTTATCGAAATCCTATAAATTATCGATAAATAAAAGATTAAATAAAAGATCGTTGAAATCTCTTGTTCATTTTCATTTGAATAAACTCATCGAACTAACTGCAAAGAGTTCTTCCAAATTGGGTTGTCGAACGACACACAACTTATCCATCACCTGACTTAACATATGTCGTTCCTCGAAATTAAGGAATGTCCTGCTGCTAGCTTCTGAAGGAATATGTTGTACAGGTACGAGTAAAGGTGCTCGTTCTAAACTACCCATAGTTACTGCTTCTTCAACGCATTCAGCAAACCTGGCGTAATCGACGAAACCTGGCCTTTGTGATAAAGGAAAAAAAAAAAAAAAAAAAAAAAGAGAGAAAGAAAGAAAGAGGGAAAAAGAAATTATGTTTTCATAGAAAAAAGATTTCTATCTTTCTATACAGCAATAGTACTTCATAGGGGACTTGAAGATCTTGACGATAGTATCGACCTCAGTGGTGCTCAAATTACAACGAAGTTGATCCAAGCCACGAATAAAATCCACCATTGTTATAGCCAATTCATTATGTACGTCATATTGCTTAAGAAATTCGGATACCTGATCGACGGCAAAAATAAAAAGAGATAAAAAAGGAGATTAAAAAAAAAAAAAAAAAGAAAACAAAGAAATCGACTTAATAAATGATAAATATTAAAAATGTCAAGAGTAAAAAATAAGATATTTCTTTTTTTTTTTTTTTTTTTTTTTTCTTTTTTTTTCATGGTTTACCTTAATTCTCTCGCGTACAACCTTGGCCTTAATCTTGGCCAATACAAGGACGATATTCGTTTCATCTTCGGTGCCAGATGATAATACTTTAATTTCAGCATTAATTATTTTCTTTTCTTCCAGTATTCGATCATAAAGAGGTGCTATTATAGGTTTAGCTTCTAATTCTATTAAAAATCGATAATAATCGAAACCTAAATCATCGTTGTATCTTTGTTCAAGGGCAAATTCTTCTTCGGACGATAGAAGCACCGTTGCGGTTGTTAAAACTTGTCTCATTTGCGCGCGAGTTACGTGACCGAGATTATTCCTAATAAAAAACAAAACAAAAACAAAAAAAAAAACAAAAATATAATAATCAATAATTATTATAGACCGATTAGATTCAAGGTAGCTTACTTATCATAATTTTTAAAAAATTGTTTCAAAAGAATTCGCCGTTCTTCGACCCTATGTCGAACCTTTTGCAATGTATCTTCGCATAATTCTCTAATGCTTTTCTTTTCACATTGCCAATCAGTGGCACCTCTTTTACCAAGTTCCTCTATTTCTTTCGGTGGTGATACTACTTTTAAAGTTGGCAATTTTTCTAACTCCTTAACGGTAAATACTTAAAAGAAGATCTCATGTTAAAATCATATGTAAAAAAAATATTCTACTTGTATATATATATATATATATATATATATATATATATATATATATATATAATATATAGATACCTTGATTTATATCATCCTCGAATGTTCTCCAGCAAACACGATCAGGATCATTAGGATCTTTATAAAAAGTAATTAAAGCATGAATATTTGTTTCAGCTATGTAAAGACGTCCTAAAGATGAAACTTGAAGAGCATCTAATCCTCTTCTAAATTGTGACACTGTTATTTTACCATCATTCAAAGGATCAAAATCCTAAATATAATTTTATTTAATTATCTCTTTTTTAAGGATAAAATCTTTGTGAAAAGCTGTTGACGATCGCAACCTTGAAAAACTCGTAAATACGAATTCGATGCTCAAAAATGTGTCTTTGAATTCGTCGAATAACTTCCATTAAGGACATCTGTTCTTTCTGTTGCTTCATCACAGGATGAAATACTATTTGCTTTCCAAAAACACGAGATGGATCGACTTTACCAATTTCTGGTCTCGGAAGTTTTGGCAATTCTGCGGTAATCACACGGCCAGGAAATTGATCAAGTAATTTCTATTAAATCGATAGACTTCAATTATTTTCTAATTTCCCTTCATATAATTGTATAAGAGATAAATATATGGGAAAAAAAAAAAATTTCGTTCATTTGTAGTTAAGTAATAATATTATTTGTAATTAACGTTAATTCATTTATCTTGTAGATTTGAAAAATTCTTTATTACTCCAGCGAGATCTAACATCCCGTGTTTCTCCATGTATTCCTGTGCCTCATCGATGGCTTTTACGAAAGCAATATAATTTATCGTGTAGGCATCTTTCGCAAATCTTTTTACCAACAAACAGAATTCTTCCGAGCCAAGAACAATGCCGAGAAATTTGAGTACTCGGCCGAAGTGAGCGTAAGTAACGGTACCCACATTCTTTGCTATCTAGGAAGATATTAAAAGATCATATATGTATATATATATATATATATATAGATCATGTTCATATCAAGAAATTTGATAAATTATTATTATTATTTTTCTTTTCTTTTCTTTGTTTTTTTTTTCTTTTTTCTTTTTCTTTTTCTTTTGTCCATGAAACGTACTAATTCGTAATCTTGAAAATATGGCCTCAATACGAGTTTACGCTTGTTTATCAGAACAGCAATTTGAGTGATAATTAAACATAATTTTCGAAGTTCGGTAGCACTTAAGACATTCACATGAAGTGGATCTTCCCATTCTAATCCAGTTACGAGTGGTTTGTTCTTACTAAAATCAGGAACTGCAAACAATTTTTTCTTTTTTCTTTTGTTTTTTTTTTTTTTTCTTCTTAACTTCTTTTACGTTTCAACAACAAAATGCGTTTTCTATCTAACGTTGGAATTTTTTCAAGAGAAAGTTGAAAAGCCCTCAGGTAAAAATAACTAATTGTTTCGTTTCAGGTAAAGAAAGATTACAATAGAACCTTTAGGAAAAACCCTTACTACCTTTAACAACCTACTTATAATAAATATTTTCTTTTAAAGGGAATGTACCATTCGATTTTGAAAAATTTTGAAATATCCGTTTCCTCGTAGCAAAGTAAAGTTGTTTATAATATTTATGAAATTAAATATAGCATAAGATATTTTTTTTTTTTTTTTTTTTTTTTTTTTTTTTGAAAGAGAAAGTCAGTCAGGCAATTCAAGATACTTTTTTTTAAAAGAATTTTATTACTTTTCAGAACGAGCGTTCTCTTCGATCGTGATCTCACGACACATTTGTAAAAAATTGTTTGTCATACCGCTATCATGAATGACCTCGCAAAATTGTCTGTAAAGAATCCGTCCATCTTGAACACGAAAATAATCAGCAAGATCGCATATTTCTTTATTAGATAAACCAATAGTTTCCTTCAATGGACCATTCAAAATTGATACGAATTTCGTTTCTGTGAAATAATAATTTTCGACATTGTCGATTTGAGAAAGAAGAAAAATTTTTGGAAGAAATTTGGTGAAATTACTTTTCTACCTGAGATCAAGCTATTATTGTCAGGATCTAGAGGTTTATAATAATCCCAAAGACTAAGACCCAAACGAAATATTGCAGCACGTATTTTATTACAAGTACGCCAGACATCCTGTAGTTTCAGGGCCTGTACGGATGTATGACATGCATAGTACTATGGTTAGTGAGTGAAACGTGCAAGCATAGAATGTGGTATAGTCCTAAGTTTCTCTCTCTCTCTCTCCCCTCTCGCTCTCCCCTCTCTCTTTCTCTCTCTCTCTCTCTCTCCCCTTTTCATTTTCACCGACATCCTATTTTAGGAATATACAAGGGAGACTAGCCCACCTTCTGTTCCTCAGGCATTTCAACGGCCTCAGCCTTTTCCTTTTACACGTAAAAATTTTCCTATGAAATTGTATAAACAATTAATTGAACTAATTGAAATCAGTTAGTAAACAAAACGTTAGTAAACAAAAGCTAATCGGTGAATGAGTATATCGAAGATAGGTGTATCGATTAACTCTGAATTATTTGATGACACAATCATACAATTTATATACCATGAAATCTTTTATTAATTAATCAAGAAAGAGAATTCATATTCATTGGAAAAGGAAGGGAAAAAAATAAAAAAGAAAAGAAAAAAAAAAGAAAAAAGTTACATTTGTCATTCTGTAATTAAGACAGAGAGAAAAAAGAGAGAAAAAAAAAAAAAAAAAAAAAAAAAAAAAAAAAAAAAAAAAAAAGAAAGAAAAAAGAAGCACTTGCGTGCCGATGATAAAAGTATACAATATATACAGATTACAAAGTAAGCGTATCATCTAATACGATACCAACGTTATCATGTTGAAATGTTCTACTCATATATAGTACATATATTCATATATATATATGCATACATATATATATATATGTATATATATGTATATATATAACATACATTAAATTTTACGTTCGATAGTCGAATATGTTATTCCAATCTTTGACGTAAGTTCATAAGAAATATCATTTAATAATAGAAATTTTGATTTGTTTATATTCTATGTGATGTTAATCAAATAAGATAGTCGTATTGGTGTAAGAGACACGTAAACGTGTTCCGATCCATTGATAAATATAATATATTTTATTGATTTCTTCGTAGAGCCACGCGCGCTTGGAATTGTGGGAAGCAAAAACTAGGCAAAGGAGCGGGATCTCATGTGGATTTTGATTGGTCGCTTAGCTATGCTCGCCGCCAATCTCAGCCAATGTCGGTACACTTTCCTACGCGACTCTCACACCGAAGCCGATTCATCCCGAAGACATGCCGCCACATCCGCCGCCCGTCTCTCTTCCGTTTCAGAATTTCTCACATTGATCGAAGCTTCAGGAACGTACTAATGAGTATATATTAGGTATTTCACTTAAAATGTTTGAAGGCTTCATTAAATAATAATAATTTTTCTTTTACATTATTCTGATCGTTCTCGATGATATGAAATTTTTCATAATATATAAATAATTAATCATTTCAATGCCATTTCCATTCAATTAATAAGATATATACATAAAAATATGTAATTGTGATAAACTTTGTTTATATCTTATTAAATAATTCATTAATACAGACCTGTTTGATATCGTAATAGAATTTATTTATAATATTTTATGACGGTACATTTAATAGATACGTTATATATAGTTATTAGAATCTATATCGATCGATAACGATTTGTTTTATTAGCCAACATAGATCTATTATTTATTGGCGATCCAATCGGGGCATAGATATTCTCGAAGACGGCACTGAGATGGAGCCACGCGATTGGTTGACCGTCTTGGCGTAGAAGTAGTGGGACTCCCGTGATGCATTGCGCAGAAGCTTCGAAGCCGTACAGAGTTACGAGCTACTCTCCCTTCTCCTCTCGGCAGCCGAGCTGTTCAGACGTGAAAAGTGTTTGTTGCTCGTGCGGTGTACGTAAACGTTTTAATCGGAACACACTTATTTTTTTTTTCCCTTTTTAAGACGTGTCTATCAAGTGTTAATTTATCTTTCTATCTATTTTCTTTTGGTAAGACACGTAAATCAATCGCGTATTATTATGGCTGATCAGGAGAACAACGACTTCAGCGAAGATATCGCTGATCAGAACTTTGAGCAGAACGGCGAGGCGGAGAATGGTGGCGACGGGGACGCCGCTGAAAACAACCAGGAGTCCCAAGAGGACAGGTAATTTTTTCTCAATCTCTGTTGTGTCCCAGATTGCTTTCCAGCTTGGATGGCGAAACGCGTAATAACGTTTCATTCTGACGCACGTAATTTAACGTTTTATTCGCGCGGAGAAATATATCTTTTTTTTTTCTTTACATTTTGTGCGTCGTCGTGGTATATATATATATATGTACATCGTACGTATGTATATATATATATTATATAGTTATATAGATTATCTAGTTCCGTGTCGAGTTGCTTTCATTTGGTACGATCGCGTATGACAAAATGGCGGACGCGGGAGCTTTCCCCTTTACGGTAACAAAAAAGAAAAAGTAATCCAACGACATCAGACGGAAAATGAGTGTTGGCATTTTTTACAATTGTACTACCAGCGTGACGTTACTATGATAAAACATTTGGTAACTTTCTTTTTTTCGAACGCGTTGCAAGTACTTTCATATATATATATGGTGATTCAGAAAGAAAACAAGTGGAGATGCCGGCCGTAGGTTTTCAGAGGGACGCGCCCACGCATTGTTCGTTCGTCGCGTGAAGGAGGCATATAAAATGGCGGGCTTTGAGTTATAACGAAATATATATATACATATGCATCACGTTTTTTTTTTTTTTTTTTTTTTTTAATCGCGTGTTCAATATGCTTGGGCATAACCTTCGTGTATTTTATCACGTTTTACGTTAAGTTTCATCCTAATAAAAATTTCTTTTTCTTTTTTTTTTCTTTTTTTTTTTCTTTTTCTTTTTCTTTTCCCTTCACTACAATAATAGTCAATTTACATTCATGCTATCGATTCGAAGGTAATACATATATATATATGTATATATATATATATATATATATAATTATTATCGATTCAAGAGAGTAAGTGTAGCGAATCAAACATCAATTTTTCTCTTATTTATTTACGAAAAAAAAAAAAACAAACAAACAAAAAATACATTAAGGATATTGTTATTTCTTGTAAAATATCTTTGAGAAGTACTTAATTTAAAGGATTAATATATATCATAAGAAATTGTCTCTCTCAGTTAGCTACGTAGCACCTCTTTGCCTTTAACCTTTTTCAGCGTAACGAGAACTCGAGCTGGATGATTTATTCACCGGATTCGGCGAAATTAGTCTGATGTGTATCGATTTTGTCGGACTTTCAAAGTTCTATGTAAATACTACTTTGTATTCTTACTTTTTATGCCGTTACTTTTGCTCTTTACATTGCCACAGCATTTTGGACTTAATACTAAGGAATCGACTTCTTTTATTTATTTATTTATTTATTTATTTTTTTTTTTTTTTTTTTATTTTTCTTTTTTCTTTCTTTCTTTTATCATCCTTACAGCCTTGGATTATCGGAAACTCTTACTCATAGTTTGGGGTATGTTTTTTAAAAATGGGTAAGCATTATTAGATTAAACGTAGAGGTATATAAAATTTTTTTGGAAAAGCGAATGTAACCTACAAATTTTAGGTAATATCCTTATGCTGTGCTTATCGCGTAGATTTTCTTTAAAATGGGATATAATATTTAAAAAAGAAAGAAAAAAAAATACTTTAGAAGAACCTGTTCTAGTTTATAAATTTGGAGGTGTACTTTCTCTTATCCATGTGGTAGGTGTTTTTAGGAATGTAAACTTAATGTAGAACGTGATAAAAATCAATGACCGAAGGCCGATACTCCACTGTTTTTAGTATATCAATTTTTAAAGTCAAAATAAAATAATAATGCATGATGTTTATTGAGAAAATAAGATAAGGTAAATATATGCGTAATGATGATAAGTGCTAGTTGTAACTTTTTTATTGTGCTGTTGTTGCGAGGTATAAGTTTATTTGAAATTTTATAACTTTGTGTAAACTCCTTATTTCTGCTCCTACCTACTTAATTAATTCTACTATAGTTCTGTAATTAATAAAGAAAAGTTGTGATTCTATTATTGATCAAGTTTATATACAAGTAACGCAAATAATGATTATAATGTTTTTATAGAGTGTAAACTTTCAAATCCGTTTTTGGACAGCCGAGAATCTTCCTCGTACATTCATTGCAGCCGAATTCTGGTTAGTCAATTGTTCACGATTGACAATAATGTACGCTTACCTGGAATCTGTGAACTGAACCGTGAAGCCTTATGAATGACTTCTGAGTCTGAATTTTATGAGAAGTCAACGTCAAGTTCAAGTCCGTCATGTTTCGTCACTACACAAGCACTGGAAGTCGAGTCAATTGCGTCAGATCAATAAGTCTCGCACAGACACACACTTGCCTGCTGGGTCACGCGTAGAGTAATTTCTGATACGATGTCAATGCTGTTTGGGCGTGATCAAAGCACAGAGTCACTAGGGCCAATGCGAAAACCTCCGATAGGTCGGAATGCCATTAACTCAGTTTATGTGGCTTGGTCTGCAGGTGGCAAACGACCCAGTGCGATTATGGCGGGCGGCTCGCAACCGGCTAACCGTGACCCGACCAACAACTGATAAGCGGCGAGTGACTGGTGCCCACGGTATTTATCACCAGCCCTAGATGATATACGAAAGATCAATATTTAAGTACAAACAACTACCACCAAACTGCCAGAAAAATGAAATCATATTGCAGCTCATAATTTGAATATGTAGAATGGACGAAAAGTATATCAGGACTTGAAACAATAATAATATTTTGCCGATGACTATATAAACAAAGAAACAAATATATTATCATATACAAATATTTATATATTAAATGTTCAGTATCATGTGCATATATAAATTTTATTTAAAAAAAAAAAAAAAAAAAAAAAAAAAGAAAAAGAAAAAAAGAAAAAAGTATATGAAGAAGTGACCAGCATTAACTTGTAATATGAAAACAATTTTTTTAGCTTTTTAATAGAGTTGCAGTCTATCTACCATATGCCAATTCTTTGGGCCAATCAGCAGTCAGAGTTCAACTTGGAAAAGTTAAATCTTGTTTCCTTTAGGAGCAGCTGTATCTCAACTGGAGTTGTAACTGTAGCTTGGGTTTGCAAGAACGTCATGAAAAGTATTTTGATCTCTAAATACGTTAATTTCCATATGCATACTTTTTTCCAAGTTTTCCCTTCAATTCTTTTTTTTTTTTGTTCTTGAAGCATATACTTGTTTAAAGTTCAGATTATGATTTTTATGGTGTACAGAGCTGTCATCACATGGTTGGTTGTCACAACTTTTGTTTCACGTACTGAGGATAAAAATGCACATTTATTTCATACATATGGTAAAGTTGCTTATACAATGAATTATAATTCATTTATTTTAGGAGTGGTATGAACATTTTATTACTATTCTTATCTTAAAACTATTATTGATATTTTTGTTCATACAAAAATTATATTTTTTCTAAATCTCTCATGGCAGGCAGTATAAAGTAGGTCACTTCAATTAACTTCAGCTTAAGTTTGTAAATGAATATACATATACGTAATTATATATACATATAAATATGAAGCATTTAATAAATTACTTGCATCCGCTAAATAAAGTTCCTCGCCAAAACTTGAGAGCTTATCCAGAACCCCTTTTCCAAATGACAAATGATCTTTTACGTTTCTTGTGTATTATCAATATTAAATTTTAATATTTTAACAAATGATTCTAATTTTTCCAGGGGTCAAGTCAAACTCCTTTTTGAAATATATATATATAAATGGATACAGTTCGTAACAAAATTAAAATTTTTGCTTCGCCCTTAATCCTTAGTATTTATATAAGAGATCTTTTAAACTTTTAGTAAAATATACTCATTCCATTGCTTTACAGGTCGGCCGGAGGTAACCAGGATTCTCTAAACGATAGGTACATTCAATTTTTTATTATTATTTTCTTTCTCTCTTTTTTCTCTGATTCCTTTTGCTTTTTCATTAATTTATTTACTTATTCATTTATTTACTTATTCATTTACTTATTTATTTATTTCTTTACTTATTTATTTATTTCCAAAACGCAATGTAATTTCATTAAAAAAAAAAAAAAAAAAATTAGTGCTAAAGTTACATATCCAGATGATAACCAGCTATGATTGCTGTTCAATTCGTATAATAATTTATTTGGAAAGTAGGTGGAACATATTGTGATAATTTTAATTTCTTATTTATTCTGTTTTTTTTTGACAGGAAGTTATTTGTCGGAGGTCTAAGTTGGGAAACAACGGACAGTGAGTATTGGATTTTTATCAAAAGAAATTTTTAAACAACTTCAAAAGGAGAAAGTTGTGCTTTTAAGCAATGATGCATACTTTTTTTTACCTTAGGACACCTTCAGATGACAATTGTCAGATGAGAAAACTTTATTTCTGAGCTTTATAGCACATTTTTATTTTTTATTTTTTTTTTCCTTTTCTTTTCCTTTTTTTTTCTTTTTTTTTTTCTTTTTTTTTTCCTTTTTTTTTAAATATTAGTTAGAGAAGAGTTTTATAGACTTTAAGATCAATTGAGGACAATTTTTTAATTGTATTTATTTTTCAGAGGAACTAAGAGATCATTTTAGTGCTTATGGTGATATTGAAAGCATCAATGTCAAAACAGATTCAAATACAGGACGATCACGCGGTTTTGCGTTTATTGTCTTTGCAAAAGCTGAATCGTTGGAGAAGGTAAAATTAAAATTTTTGTTCTATTATATAATATTTCATTATTGATACTTCCAAGTCTTTAATATGATGAAATTTAAGTACCAGTTCTGCTACTGAGTGTGCATGACGACGATCTACTTCTGATGAAAATAAACAAATATATAAAAAAATTTTTATATACACACAATGACTATATTCTCTATAATTTAGAATTGGTATATGTTTCATAGATTATTTCTGGTGATCACGTTATTAATAATAAGAAAGTAGATCCTAAGAAAGCAAAAGCCAGGCACGGGAAGATATTTGTTGGTGGTCTTTCGACGGAACTTGCGGATGAAGATATTAAAAATTTCTTCTCACGATTTGGAACCGTAAGTAAATTTTTCAATACAAATGAAACATTGGATTATCTCTGTGAATATTATCGGTGATAATTATGCCAACCCTTTTTTTTTTTTTTTTTTTTTTTTTTTTTTTTTCTTTTCTTTTTTTTTTTCTTTTTTTTTTTTTACAGATCGTAGATGTAGAAATGCCATTCGATAAGACAAAGAACCAGAGGAAAGGTTTCTGCTTCATTACTTTTGAATCAGAACAAGTAGTGAATGAACTTTTGAAGACACCTAAACAGACGATAAATGGCAAGGAGGTTAGTATAAAAAAAAAATAAAAAAAAAATAAAAAAAAAAATACAAAAAAAAATAAAAAAAATAAAAAACTTGAATTTTTACAAAGACTATTTTTACATATTTCAATTATTAATGAAACATTCTATATAATCTTTTGGGATAATTCAATCAATTTAGGTCGACGTAAAAAAAGCTACCCCGAAACCAGACGGAATGGGTGGAATGCGTGGAGGTGCTGGAGGTCGAGGCGGTAGAGGTGGTCGAGGAGGAAGAGGTCGTGGATTTGGCGGCCAAGGAGGTTGGGGTCAAGGCGGTTATGGTGGTGGATACGGCCAAGGAGGCTACGGAGGAGGCTATGGAGGAGGCTACGATGGTTATGGAGGAGGCTATGACTATTACGGCGGTGGGTACGGCGGCTATGGTGGCTACGACTACAGTGGATACGGTAATTTTATTGACTATTACTAAAAAAACAAATTCACGTGAGAGACACACGTGTTTGCTAAACTACTAGTGCTCTACTTGAACAAAAAGAAAAGTCAAAAAGTAAAAGTTTTAAAAAGAAAAAGAACAATCGTTACCGTCCCAGTGTATTCGGCAGACGATTACTATAGTAACTTATTTTAACATTTATCACTGAAATTACCTACAAAAATCAATTAATCAGGCTTTGCTAGAGAATAAGAATTTCTTTTGCGAGAGAATGAGAGGGAGAGAGAGTGAGAGTGTGAGAGTGTGAGAGTGAGAGAGAGCGAGCGAGAGAGAGAGAGAGAGAGAGAGAGAGAGAGAACAGGAGAAAGAAAGAACAAAAATATGTTCAACTACAAGTCACATTGATAGTTATGATTGGTTTGATGAGGCATGTCGTATATATATAGTGCTTACAGTACTAATATTCAAAGCTGAACGTATGGAGATCGTCTGCCAACATAACAAATATATATATATATATATATATGTATATATATATATACACATTATCTGTGTACTACTGTTTACTTAGTGGTACGCAACAGACGTATAGATACTGAGAAAGTTTGGTATTATAGTATGTATCATACAGAAGATTATATACGATGTGTGATATTAATTATAGCTGATGCTGCAGGATGAGTGCTGGTTTGCAGGCGGATCAGCGACTAATCTTTCAGTCTAAAGTGAAATCTATATAATGTCGGTTGGTCGATTGGGGTTGGTCGGTTAGAGTTGTTTGATTGATCGATTGGGTTAATTTGTTTCATTTAACTTAAAAAAAAAAAAAAAAAAAAAAGAAATTATTGTATTTTTTCTTTGTCATTATTAATATTATATAATATAATACACGGGTATTAGACTTTTATCGCATAAACATGCGTGCAAGTTCCTTCTTCTCGTTTATATATATATATATATATATATATATATATATATATAATCTCGGTGATCGGTTTTTTGTTTACACCAGAACAGTGTGTGTAAACCAGCAACTCAGGCGTGTGTAGGAAAAAAAACTCATTTTTTTTTCGGATTATGTTCCTCTACCTCTTTTTACTTGTAATGCAGTAGTTTTTAAATAATAGTGATATATATCACGACTCTATCGTGGCTTTAATTGATAAAAACCTTTCAATAATATACTTTATGTATATGTGTGTGTATATATATATATATATAAATATTTATTATCTATGATATATATACACGCATATGCATGCATACATATATATATGTGTATGAAATAATAATAATAATAATAATAATAATAATAATAATAATAATAATAATATACAGAGATTGTGAACATAATCCGAATGCCTACTTCCAGAGGGTTGGCTGTTATGAAGCTGTGACCAACTAAATTTAACGATTTACTAAGTTATATTCTTTGATGCCTTGTTAATATTAAACTAACACGAATATTACAAACAGACAAAATTATACACATAATACACATGCTACATGACACACAGAAAGACATATATACACGTAATACATTTAATACACACAAACGTGCGAATGGTTATAGTATTAACGATAAATTAAAGAACATGACATATAATATATGTAACAGTGAATGTGTGAAGTCTATTTTTTAAACAAATACGAATTCTTTCTTTTTTATGATTTTCTCATTATATTATTTAATGAGAAAAGATCAATAATATTGCACGATTAGAATTTATTATTTGCACATGGCACCGGGTCACGTTTTTTCTTGTTTGTATTTCCTTTTTTTTTTTTTCTTTTTCTTTTTCTTTTCTTTCTTTTCTTTCCTTTCCTTTTTTTTTTTTTTTGTTGGATATAATTAGCACTTTCTAATTTAAAAGAAAAAAAAAAAATTACAGGTTTTTAAATAAGTTTTTAGAAGCACGTTTTTATTGTTTTCGATGAGAGAGATTAATGAATTAAAATTTTAATATAAATGAATTTGTCAATAAAAAAAATTTTAAAGATACGTAACATTTCATACGTTCACTGATTGATGTCAGTGAATCAGTGGAATATAGCTTTCTTTTCTCATCTATTTCGGTTTTTATATATTATTATTATTATTATTATTATTATTATTATTATTGTTATTATTATTATTATTATTACAATTATTATTATTATTATTATTATTATTATTATTATTATTATTATTATTCTACAGACTCGCTGACTTCAAAGACACGCAATCACTGTAACATAATTATATATATATGAACTAAAATTTGGAAAATATTAAAGCAAAAATGTACAGGACAATATGTCGTATGAAATGGTATATTGAACCTTCCGTTCCTGCTTTTAATCCTATATCGGCAAGAAAATATTTATATATTTCATGCATGCACTTCTCAACATTTCTTCCATGTTTTCATTCATCACAATTCATATATCATCACTTTATTATCAACGATATTCATTAAGCGTATATATCTTAATACGACTATCAGTTTTTATATTATCTGTATTTGTCGATTGCATTTTCTTTTTCTTTTTTTTTTTTCTTTTTTTTTCCTTTTTTTTTTTTTTTTTTTTTTTTTTTTTTCTTTTCCATTATTGTGTCACATAACTGGACTCCTATTGTCAAAGAGACAAATCAATTGAAAGTTTATTTAAACTTATCTATCGTGTTCCCTCCTCCCCACTCTCTTAGAAAAAAACCCATTCGAATGATACTACTACTATTATATTGCTACTTTGATCGTACATTTTTTGGCCTCCATCAAACAAACAAACAAACAAAAACAAACAGACAAACAAAAACAAACTAAAAGAATAGCCGCAAAAGTTGGATTATCTGTTCGACTATATACACTTTCTTTCTTCCGCTCCTCCTTCTCTTTCATATTACCCAAACATATTAATTCCCCTATTTATTATCCTTAACGACAGTGGTGAACGTATTTTGGTACTACAATTAATTAAATTTCATTTCTGACAATTGTTTATCATCAGTTCGTGCATGTCAACGATCTTTTATCATCCATAGTTGTTCGTAGACGATACATCTCTCTTACGATTCAAAATAAAATAAAATAGTAAAAAATGAGAAAAGAATAATGGATGAGAATAATTTGAAAAAAAAAAAAAAAAAAAGAAAAGAAAAGAAAAGTAAAGAAAAAAAGAAGTTCAAACAGCCTCTCAGCACTTAGAACTTTGAAATGTGCAAACGAATAAACCCTTTGGAAGATGTGAAATAGTTTTTCAATAAGCATAATACGAACATAAGAATAAGATCTTTATAAAACTACTATATTCATTTATTTATATATTATGTACATATGCATATAGTACAAACGAGATTTATCTTGAAAAAAAAAAAAAAAAAATTGACAAGTTTTTCATAATAATGTTTAACAAATTTCTGTTGAGCTAATTGTTTTGTTGATTATATATCTTGTTGATTAAGACATTAAACAAAAAAAACAATTAATAGCAAACGTAGGACTTTATTGTAAAAAAAAAAAAAAACAAACAAAAAACAAAAAAAAAAAAAACAAAAAAAAAACAAAAGGAAAAAAGTTAAAACTAACGTGTTTTTTGCGCGTAATTACCATAATGATCCCATTGTCTCTTTATACCGTGTGTTCCATGAAACGCAGACGGCTATGGCTATGGCGGTGGTAGTTACGATGGTGGCTACAGTGGTGGGCGCGGTGGTGCACGCGGTAAAGGTACGCATTAGCGTTCCTTCTCTATTGTTTTGTATTTTCCCATGGCATATTTCATTTAAATATCATTTTTTTTTATTGGTATATATATAGTTTTTATATTTATTTATTTTTATTTATTTATTTTTTTTTATTTTTTTTTTTATTCTTTTTTTTTTTTTTTTTCTTTTTATTATATATTCGCCATAATGAAAGAATATTTCCTTATTTCATTTTCATTCAATCTCATGTCTAATATTTTGTATGTTTAATCCATTCGCTCATTCTGTATACTCCTTTTATTTGTTTATTTTGTTCTTTTTGCTGTTTTATATATATATATATATATATATATATGTATGTATGTATGTATGCATATAATTCCACACTGAATGCATGTATACGTATGTATAAAATGTGCAAAAAAAGTAGCACATTCTTATATTATCAATCATTTGAAAAATTAAATTATTGATAATATTTCATTTAAATTTCTCATTTCTATCTTCATAATTATATACTAATTGTAAAATCAAATCTTAGATATTTTAACTATGTTGGTTTAAGTAAAAGAAAAAAAAAAAAAAATGAAAAAAAGAAAAACTTAAAACAGAAAAAAGAACAAAATTATGTCTTATTTATTATTTATTTGTGATATAACAATTGTGTTGGGAGTACTAATCGATTAATGTTGTTAATCATATCAGCTTTATAGATACAATCACAAAGTTATTTCATCTTCGGTATCGAATGATTCATCTTTGGTTGTGTTATCACTAATATTTTATTAATTGTAATGCTTTTCCAATATCCATACAACATATGCTTTTAAGGGGTTACTTTATTGTTATGATAAGACAAATGATGAAATAATATTTCTTATCTTTCATATGGCCAGAAAACTCATTTTCAAATAACTCAAGCGATTCAATTGATTGCAATATCAATATTTTGAAATTTTTGTTTACATATTAATTTAATTTCTCTGCATACTAATTTTTAATAGAATATATATATATACATATATATATATATATATATTTATTTATTTATTTAATAATTGATCTTTATAAAAAAAAAAAAAGATGAACAAGACCATAACCCTTTGGAAGTATTATACTAAAATAAAAATGATTCTTTGCTTATCATAATTACATCTACGTGCCCTTTGGTTTTATTTCATTTAATTTTCCTTAGCCTTAAACATTTCTGGTAATGCGTGTTATAAAAGTTTATTTAAAATAAAACAACAAGAGTTTTCAAACTGTTGTTGATATATGTATATATCATATATCATAAATATATATGATATATGTGTATATATATATATATAGTATATATTTATTCGATAGATATTTAATTATAATTTTCAAGCATTTCATGCTGGTTATTAGAAAAGTATAAATAAATATTTCAGCTTAAGGAAGACTCCAGAAATGTGTAGGACAAAGGAAGAATATGAAATGGAACACGCAGCCTGCAGCTTACTACCTTAGCCTGTAGCCTCTATATAGATTCTCTATTATATCTTCATTATTTTATATTATTTTCTATTATAGAAGTGTGCGTGTGGTAGTCTATACGCCGAATCTTTTCTTTCATAGTCATTCTCTTTGTTGATAATTTTTATCTAAATATATAGAAAGTTGGGGAGGAGTAGTTTATTAAGTAGGTTATTTGACTAACACGTCATGGGATTGTTTCAGGAGGCTCAGGCTATGGCGGCAAGCAGAGGGGAGGTCGCCAAAATCAAAGGCACCAACCCTATTAATGGAAATCCTTATTTGCGACCGCAATGTAATATTCATTGCAAACGCTGGTAAGTCAATTCATTCAAAGTAATTCCTCTAATGGTCAAAATCAAATTTTATATTATATCGTAATCATCCTTTGTTCAAACTATTGCCCTGTACTATTTTTTGTTTTTGTTTTGTTCTGTTTTGTTCTGTTCTGTTTTGTTCTGTTTTTTGGTTTTGTTTTGGTTACTAAAAATTATTAAACATATTAGAGTTCAAACCAATTATTATGAAAGTGGTCTTAAAAAGTAATTTTGAGTTATTAAAAAATATATTTTGTGTCACACGTCTGTTCTTAACATTTTAAAATTACATAAAAAAAAATAAAATAATTATCCTTCAGGAATAAATGTATTTAGTTTTTTTTTTTTTTTTTTTTTTTTCCATTTTGTGTTATAGTAAAACGAAATAATTTTAAAATAACTCGAACACGTATGTCAAAATATTTCAAAATGAAAACTTAATATGTGGCTGTTATCACTTTCATAATTTCCAACTCGGTCTCTTCTCATTTTTTCAATAATTGAAAAGAAATATTAGTAAGTGGATAATTTCTTTGGTAAATCAAAATTTGTCAATTGAACTTTTTTTAATAATAATCTTTATTTATTTATATTTTTAATATTTGTGATAAGAGAGAAAGAGATTTGTCGTTAACAATTGTTTCTTCTTCTTTTTTTTTTTAGGTTTCCCGCCCTACAAATTTCATCATAAATCGTCAAATCATCATCATTCCATTAATAAACAACCACGTCATCTACGACAAGAACAACAACGCAGACAACTGCCGCTTAACAAATTCAGTCATCAAGATTCACAATTAAAAACAGTAAAATAGTTGATCATGTTGCGTTTAACGTATAATAATAGCATTGTGGAAGTTAGAGAGAAAAAAAACATTCGCGCGAACGTATGAAAAAGAAAGAAAGAAAGAAAGAAAGAAAGAATGAAAAGAAAACAAAAGAAAAATAATGTATATGCATATACACATGTATATATTTCTTTAAATGCGTATATGTATGTACATAATTTGCTTCCATCTCTCGTTTACCCCTTTGTACAATATAGTCCAAACTCTTTTATTATATATTATAGTTTAAAGACTATTCTCTCATTAACTCTCATTGATTTATCTCCATTTTTTATTTATCTTAAAGTTTCTACAATTAATTAATAGCATTAATGTCTCATATAAATATATTATATATATATATATTCAGTGTTGTAAGGCGTGTGTGTGTGTGAGATCGTATATATCATATTTACGTTTAAAAAAAAAAAAAAGAAAAGAAAAAAACTAAGAAGGAGAATAAAATATTTGCATTTTTTTGGATATGGCCAATGAAGTTGTAAAGATATGGGTAGTACAATTATAAACGAACGTAGTTTTCAATGATTACATTAAACGCGACCATCAAAGGACAACAACCGTAACAACACCCACGCCTTTTTTACTCCCACAAAAAAAAATATTTAAATATTTTGTGGCGTTTATTAAATACATGATTCTTATTTTTTTTTTTCTCTCTTTTTTTTCTTTTTTTTTTTTTTTTTTCTTTTTTTCTCCTTGTGCAAATGGGAAAGCAATAGATGAAAGATAATAATAATAATAATAATAATAAATAATAATAAATAATAATAATAATAATAATAATAATAATTTAAAATACGAAATAGTGTGTAGAGAATAAATAAAAATACGAGTTCTCTCATTCGTATATAACTTCGGTGAACAGAGCTGAGGAAAAAGAGAAGAAAAATAACACAACCAACTTTGTCCACATTTTTAACGATATAAGATTATTTTAATTTTGTCTATAATTAAAGTTAATAAATGGGTGGGGAGGGGGGGGAGATGAAACCTGCCGTAGAAGAGTAAGCAGAGGCAATGTACTTTTTACACATGAATGTTTCAGCAACAAAAGAAAAAGAGAGAAAAATGTAATAGGTGCCCAACTGTTTATAGTGATTATTATGTGGGGGGAAGAGAGAGAGAGAGAGAGAGAGAGAGAGAGAGAGAGAGAGAAAAAAGATGCGGTAAAAAGATTATTGCTTCCTTATTGGTAAGAATAATAGAATAAAATAAATTCATTTTGTGTACATAATATATCTTGCATACGGTTGTGTGTGTATTTGTATTGACCAGGTCCTATATAATTATTTTTTACTTTAAAAACAAAAGAACAAAAAAAAAACGAAGCTAAACAAAAACAGTATGTACACAAGATTTCTTTAATGCGTCAAATCTAAAATATAATATTAGATTTACATATAAGACTGAGGAGGGTTTATCGATCTTATTATAGAAAGGAAAAAAAAAAAAGTATATATAGAAGAGTAAAAAAAGAAAAAAGGAAAAAAATACAAGTATTTTGCTGATTCTATTGCAGCTAATTATGTCTTCGGTGAGATGATTCTTCGCTCTAATATGAAGGGAAACGACTCTGCATAGGTATTCTTAATATTTATATATTTGACACAATTTTCTTTGTAGATATATATAAAAAGAAAAAAAAGTAAGTCGTATTAATGTATATCAAGTACAAGTCTCTCCATTGTATTTTTCTTTTTCTTTAATCTACGAATCCTGTGCTCAAGTCATGTGTTGTAATATTTCCTTGGAAGGGGGAGGGGGAAAAGAAAAAAAAAAAACTAAGAAAGGGAGAAGATACACTAAATAATGTTTTAATGTTTTAAAATAAAGCTTTCAGTATTTTGTTTGATATAGATTAAAAACAACAACAACAACAACAATAATAATAATAATAATAATAATAAGAAGAAGAAGCTGTTAAATAGCGCGATTGTGACTTACCTATTCTGTTAAGATATTTTTTCGTAGATAGGATCACTTTTATAAATTAAGTAAATAAACAATTATATCACATTAAAAAAGATTAAAAAAAAAAAAAAAAAAAAACAAAAAAAAAAAGAAAAAAAACGATTAAAAACTAATAATAAATTCCGCCTAGTATACTAATCGATATATGTCTAGTATTAAAGTTCTCTCAAACATCGTTGAGCATCGATGTTTGATTTTAACTTCGCGATTGTCGTTTAATAAAAATATTGTAACATTAGAGAGAAGGAGAGAGAGAGAGAGAGAGAGAGAACGAGCGAATGAGTGGGGGAGAGAGAGAGAGAGAGAGAGAGAAAGAGAAATTCTAACTATAATGCGTTAATAATGAGATTTTTTTTCTTTAACAGAAAACGACAAGTTCGATTTTATCAAAAACCATTGTTCTGTCATAATTGATTTAACGGGAGATTAAAATTTTGTAATGAAAATTAACGAGAAATACTTTTGAATTTCAGAAGGGAGAGAGAGAGAGAGATAGAGAGAGAAAGAAAGAAAGAAAGAGAGATAAGATTAAAAATAATCTCAATTATTATCTTGCTAAAAAGTATCGAATCTTTATCTAAAAATTAACATTCTTTGATTGGCGTGTAAGAATGACATCATATATATATATCATAATTCATTATTTATATATATATATATATATATATATATAATGAATTTAAATATAGTCTTTATTAATTAATGCGTACTATAATAGAAACGTGTCGAAGTATCGATTGATTAATAAACAAAAGAAAACAACTTTAAAAAAAAAAAAAGAAAAAATAGGTTATACATGGTGAAAATTGAAATCGATTTACAAGCGCGGGAAATAGCGACCAATGAGCGAAGAG
Organism: Vespa velutina; assembly: GCF_912470025.1. Lineage (NCBI taxonomy): Eukaryota > Metazoa > Arthropoda > Insecta > Hymenoptera > Vespidae > Vespa > Vespa velutina. The sequence continues at coordinate 2,496,342 of NC_062206.1, forward strand.
CTTAAGTGAGATACTATCTTAAGATGCAAACGAAAAATGGCGTTCATCCAAACTTTAGGCCTCTCGCTCATTGCTCACATCGTGATTATTTTAAATCGTTAGCCTGAGCGATGCTCAAGCAATGTACAATTGTAATTTTTAACGACGTTCCGAAAAACACTTTATTCCCTTTTCTTCAAATATTTTTGACAAAAAAGACACCATAAAAAAAACCATGACTTTTTCTTTTTCCTCAGTAATATACACACACGCACATACATACATACATATATATATATATATACTAGTATTTAATATTTTTTTTACAAAGAAAAATACATATTGCATTATTAAAGAATATAATCTTATCGTCGAATCGATTAATGCGAACAATTCTAAAAATATTATAAAAGTTTCATTATCTTAGTTTACAGAGAAAGGATACAAATACAAAAATAGATATTATCTATTGATTCGTTAAGATCGATAGGGTGAAAAAAGAGAAAAAAAGAATGAAAAAAAAAAAAAAAAAATTACAAAACAAACGTTCATATCAGATAATAAAGATAACAAAGAGAACAATTCAATGAATAAATATTCATATAGATCGAATTGAAAGAATAATAATAACAACAATAATAATAATAGTATATATCAATAATTTTGTCCAAAAATATTTAGTGTATTAATCTATATATATATATATATATATATATATACATAAATATGCGCCTTAAGTATTTAGTTCATATTTTAAACGATAGGGGATGCCACAGTTAAAGTGATCTCGGAAGCAGTAACTTCTTTCTATTTGACTAGCTTTTCAGTGCAGGTTCCGCTGCATGTGCTGACACCAAGGTGCTCGGAGGTCCCAACACTGAGAACTGTTTTTATAATTAACATTATCGTGGACTGTTGTTGCTCTCGTGGAAAGGCTGTTCTCTCTCTCTCTCTCTCTCTCTCTTTATCTATCTCTCTCTCTCTCCCTCTCTTTCTCTTTCTGTTTTTCTCTTCCCGGCTTTCTCAATATCATCGGTAAACTCAGTGCTTCGCGTCTATTCAAGACCGATCCTTGTTAGGTGAGTGTAAAACAGTAATACGAATCACGTAAAAAGATATCACACGAAGTTTAGTGATATTCGACTTTTCGTAATAGTGAGCTTCAGAAAGAAAGAAAATTAGTGAGAAGAAAGAAAGAAAGAAAGAAAAAAAGGAAGAAAAGAAGGAAGGAAGGAAGGAAGGAAAAAAGGATACAAGATCGCGGGTTTCGCCTATGCTATACCTCCTTCTTCTTCTCGTTTCTCCCTCTCTTCTTCTCTCCTTTTTCATCGTTCTCCTCTATCTCCCTCCGCGCCCCGTTTTTCTAATTTACGTTATAATTAAGTTTTGTCGAATATCCAATTGTTTCTTTATTTTTTTTTCCTTTTTTTTTTTTTTTTTTTTTTCTTCCTCCCATTAAACATTTACAAATCATAACAATATAACCGATAAGAGATTTAGTATGTTTATGATTTAGTTCAATTAGTTTCTTTCCCCCAAAGCGTGCTTTCTGGGGAATTTTTGGATTAACCGTCCCAGAGAAAGAGATCAAGAAAAATCGCCATGCTTGCTCGTAAGACCGACCGACCGACCGAACGAACGAACGAACGAACGAACGACCGGGCAGGCAGTCCCTTCTTTGTCCTCGATTTCCTCCCTCTAGCCCCACCTCCTCTTCTCTCCTCTCCTCACCTCTCCTCGATTTTATATTTAATCGAATTTATAATTACACGAAAATATTTCGGGATATGCTTCGCGTTATTTCTAATTGTCTTTACCTAACCCTTTTCGATGATATTATTTCTTTGCGTTCTCCCGCCTATCCTTTGCCCGCGTTCTTCTTTGATGTTCTCTAGCGTGGATCGACACACGCCACATTCTTAGTCTTATGCATACTCGTGTTCCTTCCCATTGTATAAATTTCCTCTCTCTCTCTCTTTCTCTCTCTCTCTCTCTCTCTCTCTCTCTCTCTCTCTCTCTCTCTCTCTCTCTCTCTCTCGTTTAACGAGTAAAATTTAATTTTGTTTATATTGAAATTTTAAGATTAGCTATATACAATTTTTCTCATTTACATGTAATTGGGAATAATATAATAATAGAGCTTTATTATTAATAATTTATTAAAAATTATTTTATCAAAATTATTTTATATATATATATATATATATAAAAAAAAAAAAAAAAAAAAAAAAAAAAAGGAAAAAAAAAATCTTTGTAGAAGTTACATCAGGTTTTTCTTTTTTATTTTATTCGCATCAGTGTCTCATGTGATAATGCTAAGCAGGACACACTTGACATGATGTGCAAGGATTCTTTAGAATTTGTCCCCCCTCCCCTTCCCCTCTTCTCTTTCCATTCTCTCTCCCCCCCCTCCACAACTATTGTTTTATATCGACAATAAAAATTCTTATTATTTATTTGCAATTTCAGATATTTGCTTCTTCATCAAACTGCAGCTTTGGCAATCGAGCAGTTTAATCAATCTTTTGGCAAATTGTTTTGGAGAGACGAAAAAGAAAAAAGATGGTCATGGAGGCATCCCCCTCGCCGCAAAGTGTCGGACGCGAGTTTGTCCGACAATATTATACTTTGCTCAATCAAGCTCCAGCACATCTTCATAGGTATTAATTGTTTACTCTTATTAAGTATCATTTTATTTATTAATATTACATTGTTATGGTAGTAATAACTGATAGAATATTTTGTAGGTTCTATAATCAACATTCTTCTTTTGTACATGGTGGGTTAGATTCTAATAGAGAATCGACACCTGCTATTGGTCAAAAACAAATACATCAAAAGATTCAACAACTCAATTTTCGTGATTGCCATGCAAAGATAAGTCAAGTTGATTCACAACTGACTCTTGAAAATGGAGTTGTTGTGCAGGTAAATAGTATATATATATATTTATATATTTAATAGCATAGTTAATTAACTTTTAGACAATTAAGTATAAGATATTTCATTTGATATATTTTATTTTATAGGTATCTGGCGAATTATCTAATGCTGGACAACCGATGCGCCGCTTCACTCAAACTTTTGTGTTGGCCATCCAAGCACCAAAAAAGTATTATGTACACAATGACATTTTCCGTTATCAAGATTTGATTTTTCCTGATGAAGAAGAAACGGATGTAAGTGGGATGGAAGGAGGTATGAATGAGACCACTGAAAGAGATGCGGAAGAAGGTGGTCCTTCTGAACCAGACGAAGATGAACATCAAAATCAAGGACAGCCACTTACAGGCTCTGCACCAACTGCCGAACCTCAAAGTCAACCCACTATTATTCCTACGCAACAACCCCAACTTCAACAACAACAGATCTATTATACACAACCACCGCAGCCATTGGTTAGTATTATAGGAAATAAAATATTATAATAAAGGATTGATATGTTCTATAAAATATTCATATTATTTGGATTGCATTGAACGATTAGGTACATCCTGTGATGCAACAAGTTTTAAACGGATCCGTTCATGAGGAAACTACTTTGATTAATCAACAACAGCCTCAGCCTCAACAGCAACAACAACAACAACAACCTCCACCACCACCTCCCGTACAACAGCAACAACAACATCAATATGTTGCTGAGACAGCAGCACAGACTCAGTTCGTTCAAGAAGCAGAAACAGATACAGCGACGGAACAGCAAACGTCGGCGGAGGAAGAACCGCAAGTACAATCAGAAGAAACTCAGGAACAAACGGACACTGAGACGTTTACACCATCTGCACAAGAAACTGAACCTGAACATCAAGTATCTAATACGAATGTTAGCAGTAGCGGGCCTAAGACTTATGCTAATTTGGTAAAATCTTTTCCAAGTTCCACCGCTACTCCTAGCCCTCAGGTTCCGAAGATATCTATGTCCCCTGTAAGTTCCTATAATTTACGTAAGATATAATTTATGGTTTATTTGATTTATTAATTACGAATTAAATAATTAAATATTTAGACGTGACAAGGGACATTCGATTCTTATTGTTTCTTACTTTTCTTTTTTTGTTTTTTTTTTATTTTTTTTTTTTTTTTATTTTTTTTTTTTTTTTTAGCCACCAATGACGAATTTGAGGTTAGACGATAGATCACCGTTACATCCTACAGGTAGTGGAGCTACATTATCAGGAATGAACGTGGCTACGTCTCAACCACAAACTCATAGAACAAATAGCAATCAACAACCTCAACAACAACCACAGCATCAACAACAAAGAGCCTCAAGAGGTGGTCTTGTTCAACGAGGTAAACTATAGATAATTTCTCATCCCAATAGGAATATTATTTTTATCTAAAAGATAATTAATAACTTATATATATCTCTTATAAGATGGAGAAAGACGTGGAGGAGCAAGACCGTGTCAATACAGTGACGCTCATCAACTATTTCTTGGAAATTTGCCACACAATGCGTCCGAACACGATTTGCGTCAATTATTTGAACGGTATGGCAGAGTGGCGGATTTACGTGTACACAGTAAATCCAGTGACAGATGCAAAGGTCCATTGGGTAGTAACAATGCTGCGAAAGTACCGAATTATGGATTTATTACTTTTGAGGATCAATTAGTTGTTACGAAAGTGTTAAACTCTTTGGTTAGCTTTTATAATCAATTTCTCTACTTTTTTTTTTTTTTTTTTTTTTTCCCCTTTCTTTTTTCTAATATATTATCATATTGGAGAATAAAGAGTATTATAATATTGTATTTTATTGTAGCCTATATTTTATCCTGATGAGCATGGACAAAAGTTGAACGTGGAAGAAAAGAAAACTAAGCCTAGGATGTCAATGGATGGTAGTGGAGGAAGATTGAATTCTGGTGACGGTAATATGCGACCAATGGGAGGACAACAACAACAACAGCAACAACAGCAACGTGGACCAGGTAACGATCGTAAAATCGTTAGATGATCATATCGTGATCATTTAACGAGAAATGATTTAACGGTAGTATAGATATGATAATTAGAATGAGCGAGAGTGAGAGCGAGTGAGAGAGTAAGCGAGAGCGAGCGAACGAGCGAGAGAGAAAGACAGAGGATGAGATAGTATTGATCGTAACATTTAGTAAGAGTAGTATGACACATCGATTGTAGGTGGACCAGGAGGAGTGATGAGGGGTGGTCAACATGGAGCAAGAGGTGGCCGCGGTGGCTTTTCAAGAGGAGGAGATGGTGGTAGGGGAGGTGGTGGAATGAGACAACCTGGTAATCCAAGCAACGCCA
>NC_062206.1:2506597-2544097 GCF_912470025.1 Vespa velutina
GACGTGCATGGCACGTCAACCGTGAATTTCTTTGCACCGCAAGTGATTAATAACAAATGTATATCGATTTTTCTGCCAGATTTTTTGTACGGTGCTTTTTATCAGCTGATTGTCAAATTGATGTGAGATAAATCAATTGGCAGGATAGAATAATCGAATTTTATGATTTAGTACGAATAACAAAGAGAAAGAAAGAAAGAAAGATATATATATATATATATATATATATACATACATACATATATGTGTGTGTATTTATGTTTGTGTTTGTACTTAGAAAGAGAGAGAGAGAGAGAGAGATTAGGATGCAACTTAAGCATAATTTTAGTTACTTTTTGCTGAGTATAATACATCGTCGCTTATATAATTATTATTTCCTTTTATTTGCCAATGAATACGTGTGTATATATGTATGTAGATATTTATGTAGTACATATGTAGAGTATAAAATGACCGTCAAAGACGCATTAATAAATCTACAGTGACGCGGATTATTCCTTTACATAGGAACAACAACTCTTGTAAAATTTTAAAATATACAATTTTTTTGATTTCTATAAAAGAAGAAGAGAGAAGGAGAGAGAGAGGATGGGGAGGGAGAGGGTCATTATGATTAATATTATAAAATATTCAAGGTCAAAACAAAATAAATAATAATAAGAGCCATGCAGCATCCACACGTGCGCGTGCGTGCGCACACACATACACATACAGATAGACACAGACACACACACACTCACCAGAATAATGATTAGATTATAAAATATATAATGACGAACTTTTCTAGCAAAAATAGTGACTTCAGTCTGGGATAAAATTTTGTGTGTATGTATGTAAAACTATGGACGAAATTATTACGACAAACCAAAAAAAAAGATAGACAAACTATGAAAAAAAAAGAGAGGGAGAGAGAGAGAGAGATAATGTTGAAAGAAGTAAATGAGGAGAAAAAAAAATATTTAATGTATTGTAACTTTTTGCATTTAGTACATAATATACCTACCTTACTACTAACTCGTCGAGCTGCTATTTTTTTATTCTAATGTTTAAATTATTTTCCAAATGAAAAAAATTTTATTTCGGACAATTATAACATTTTTTGTTCCCTTATCCTCTTAAAGTATATTGTTGTATTTTTGGCCAAAAACTATTTGATTATATATATATATATATATATATATATATATATATATATATATATATATATATATATATATATATATAAGGTAATGAATAACAATAAATAATCTATTGATGATAAAAAAGTCGTTATGGGTATTATAATAAGACTATGAAGTTATTTTTCCATGATCCTAGCTTTAGAAAATAAGGTTTTCATTACCGAATGAAACACCCAGCCGATAAAACAATGATCTATTATTATCGCCCGAGAATGATAAAACAGTCAACTATAAAACACAACAAATATATCATCATCGGAAAATGCAAACAATAAACAACATCGATAGAACAGAAAACTAGTATTGTACCTTCCGTCGGTATCTAAAAATCTGTACATGAAATCGTGATCTCTTTGCATATCACGTAATTCAGATACAACTCGACAAGCAGGAAAATTTTCAGAGTTCTCCATAATTCGAATTTCTTAACAGGGTAGTATAACTGACCAGGTGGTAACATGTTATTGCGTGCCACCTCCTTGCAAGTCATATGATCCTGTTATAAATCCGGTTTTACGGGAAAATTTTTCGCTGTCCCTGTAATTTGGATTTTTGAACAGGAGAATATAACTTACCAGGAGGTGGTACGTTCTCGCGTGCCACCTCTTCGCGTGTCATATGATCCTGTTACAATTCCAGTTTTACGGGAAAAATTTTCGCGGTCCCTGTAATTAGGATTTTTGAACAGGAGAATATAACTTACCAGGAGGTGGTACGCGAGAACGTGCTACCTCCTTGCAAGTCATATGATCCTGTTACAAATCCGGTTTTACGGGAAAATTTTTCGCTGTCCCTGTAATTTGGATTTTTGAACAGGAGAATATAACTTACCAGGAGGTGGTACGTTCTCGCGTACCACCTCTTCGCGTGTCATATGATCCTGTTACAATTCCAGTTCTACGGGAAAATTTTTCGCGGTCCCTGTAATTAGGATTTTTGAACAGGAGAATATAACTTACCTGGAGGTGGTACGCGAGAACGTGCTACCTCCTTGCAAGTCATATGATCCTGTTACAAATCCGGTTTTACGGGAAAATTTTTCGCTGTCCCTGTAATTTGGATTTTTGAACAGGAGAATATAACTTACCAGGAGGTGGTACGTTCTCGCGTACCACCTCTTCGCGTGTCATATGATCCTGTTACAATTCCAGTTTTACGGGAAAATTTTTCGCGGTCCCTGTAATTAGGATTTTTGAACAGGAGAATATAACTTACCTGGAGGTGGTACGCGAGAACGTGCTACCTCCTTGCAAGTCATATGATCCTGTTACAAATCCGGTTTTACGGGAAAATTTTTCGCTGTCCCTGTAATTTGTATTTTTGAACAGGAGAATATAACTTACCAGGAGGTGGTACGTTCTCGCGTACCACCTCTTCGCGTGTCATATGATCCTGTTACAATTCCAGTTTTACGGGAAAATTTTTCGCGGTCCCTGTAATTAGGATTTTTGAACAGGAGAATATAACTTACCAGGAGGTGGTACGCGAGAACGTGCTACCTCCTTGCAAGTCATATGATCCTGTTACAAATCCGGTTTTACGGGAAAATTTTTCGCTGTCCCTGTAATTTGGATTTTTGAACAGGAGAATATAACTTACCAGGAGGTGGTACGTTCTCGCGTACCACCTCTTCGCGTGTCATATGATCCTGTTACAATTCCAGTTTTACGGGAAAATTTTTCGCGGTCCCTGTAATTAGGATTTTTGAACAGGAGAATATAACTTACCTGGAGGTGGTACGCGAGAACGTGCTACCTCCTTGCAAGTCATATGATCCTGTTACAAATCCGGTTTTACGGGAAAATTTTTCGCTGTCCCTGTAATTAGGATTTTTGAACAGGAGAATATAACTTACCAGGAGGTGGTACGTTCTCGCGTACCACCTCTTCGCGTGTCATATGATCCTGTTACAATTCCAGTTTTACGGGAAAAATTTTCGCGGTCCCTGTAATTAGGATTTTTGAACAGGAGAATATAACTTACCAGGAGGTGGTACGCGAGAACGTGCTACCTCCTTGCAAGTCATATGATCCTGTTACAAATCCGGTTTTACGGGAAAATTTTTCGCTGTCCCTGTAATTTGTATTTTTGAACAGGAGAATATAACTTACCAGGAGGTGGTACGTTCTCGCGTACCACCTCTTCGCGTGTCATATGATCCTGTTACAATTCCAGTTTTACGGGAAAATTTTTCGCGGTCCCTGTAATTAGGATTTTTGAACAGGAGAATATAACTTACCAGGAGGTGGTACGCGAGAACGTGCTACCTCCTTGCAAGTCATATGATCCTGTTACAAATCCGGTTTTACGGGAAAATTTTTCGCTGTCCCTGTAATTTGGATTTTTGAACAGGAGAATATAACTTACCAGGAGGTGGTACGTTATCGCGTACCACCTCTTCGCGTGTCATATGATCCTGTTACAATTCCAGTTTTACGGGAAAATTTTTCGCGGTCCCTGTAATTAGGATTTTTGAACAGGAGAATATAACTTACCTGGAGGTGGTACGCGAGAACGTGCTACCTCCTTGCAAGTCATATGATCCTGTTACAAATCCGGTTTTACGGGAAAATTTTTCGCTGTCCCTGTAATTTGGATTTTTGAACAGGAGAATATAACTTACCAGGAGGTGGTACGTTCTCGCGTACCACCTCTTCGCGTGTCATATGATCCTGTTACAATTCCAGTTTTACGGGAAAATTTTTCGCGGTCCCTGTAATTAGGATTTTTGAACAGGAGAATATAACTTACCAGGAGGTGGTACGCGAGAACGTGCTACCTCCTTGCAAGTCATATGATCCTGTTACAAATCCGGTTTTACGGGAAAATTTTTCGCTGTCCCTGTAATTTGGATTTTTGAACAGGAGAATATAACTTACCAGGAGGAGGTACGTTCTCGCGTACCACCTCTTGGCGTGTCATATGATCCTGTTACAATTCCAGTTTTACGGGAAAATTTTTCGCGGTCCCTGTAATTAGGATTTTTGAACAGGAGAATATAACTTACCAGGAGGTGGTACGTTCTCGCGTACCACCTCTTCGCGTGTCATATGATCCTGTTACAATTCCAGTTTTACTGGAAAATTTTTCGCGGTCCCTGTAATTAGGATTTTTGAACAGGAGAATATAACTTACCACGAGGTGGTACGCGAGAACGTGCTACATCCTTGCAAGTCATATGATCCTGTTACAAATCCGGTTTTACGGGAAAATTTTTCGCTGTCCCTGTAATTTGGATTTTTGAACAGGAGAATATAACTTACCAGGAGGTGGTACGTTCTCGCGTACCACCTCTTCGCGTGTCATATGATCCTGTTACAATTCCAGTTTAACGGGAAAATTTTTCGCGGTCCCTGTAATTAGGATTTTTGAACAGGAGAATATAACTTACCAGAAGGTGGTACGCGAGAACGTGCTACCTCCTTGCAAGTCATATGATCCTGTTACAAATCCGGTTTTACGGGAAAATTTTTCGCTGTCCCTGTAATTTGGATTTTTGAACAGGAGAATATAACTTACCAGGAGGTGGTACGTTCTCGCGTGCCACCTCTTCGCGTGTCATATGATCCTGTTACAATTCCAGTTTTACGGGAAAATTTTTCGCGGTCCCTGTAATTAGGATTTTTGAACAGGAGAATATAACTTACCAGGAGGTGGTACGCGAGAACGTGCTACCTCCTTGCAAGTCATATGATCCTGTTACAAATCCGGTTTTACGGGAAAATTTTTCGCTGTCCCTGTAATTTGGATTTTTGAACAGGAGAATATAACTTACCAGGAGGTGGTACGCGAGAACGTGCTACCTCCTTGCAAGTCATATGATCCTGTTACAAATCCGGTTTTACGGGAAAATTTTTCGCTGTCCCTGTAATTTGTATTTTTGAACAGGAGAATATAACTTACCAGGAGGTGGTACGTTCTCGCGTACCACCTCTTCGCGTGTCATATGATCCTGTTACAATTCCAGTTTTACGGGAAAATTTTTCGCGGTCCCTGTAATTAGGATTTTTGAACAGGAGAATATAACTTACCAGGAGGTGGTACGCGAGAACGTGCTACCTCCTTGCAAGTCATATGATCCTGTTACAAATCCGGTTTTACGGGAAAATTTTTCGCTGTCCCTGTAATTTGGATTTTTGAACAGGAGAATATAACTTACCAGGAGGTGGTACGTTCTCGCGTACCACCTCTTCGCGTGTCATATGATCCTGTTACAATTCCAGTTTTACGGGAAAATTTTTCGCGGTCCCTGTAATTAGGATTTTTGAACAGGAGAATATAACTTACCTGGAGGTGGTACGCGAGAACGTGCTACCTCCTTGCAAGTCATATGATCCTGTTACAAATCCGGTTTTACGGGAAAATTTTTCGCTGTCCCTGTAATTTGGATTTTTGAACAGGAGAATATAACTTACCAGGAGGAGGTACGTTCTCGCGTACCACCTCTTCGCGTGTCATATGATCCTGTTACAATTCCAGTTTTACGGGAAAATTTTTCGCGGTCCCTGTAATTAGGATTTTTGAACAGGAGAATATAACTTACCTGGAGGTGGTACGCGAGAACGTGCTACCTCCTTGCAAGTCATATGATCCTGTTACAAATCCGGTTTTACGGGAAAATTTTTCGCTGTCCCTGTAATTAGGATTTTTGAACAGGAGAATATAACTTACCAGGAGGTGGTACGTTCTCGCGTACCACCTCTTCGCGTGTCATATGATCCTGTTACAATTCCAGTTTTACGGGAAAAATTTTCGCGGTCCCTGTAATTAGGATTTTTGAACAGGAGAATATAACTTACCAGGAGGTGGTACGCGAGAACGTGCTACCTCCTTGCAAGTCATATGATCCTGTTACAAATCCGGTTTTACGGGAAAATTTTTCGCTGTCCCTGTAATTTGTATTTTTGAACAGGAGAATATAACTTACCAGGAGGTGGTACGTTCTCGCGTACCACCTCTTCGCGTGTCATATGATCCTGTTACAATTCCAGTTTTACGGGAAAATTTTTCGCGGTCCCTGTAATTAGGATTTTTGAACAGGAGAATATAACTTACCAGGAGGTGGTACGCGAGAACGTGCTACCTCCTTGCAAGTCATATGATCCTGTTACAAATCCGGTTTTACGGGAAAATTTTTCGCCGTCCCTGTAATTAGGATTTTTGAACAGGAGAATATAACTTACCAGGAGGTGGTACGTTATCGCGTACCACCTCTTCGCGTGTCATATGATCCTGTTACAATTCCAGTTTTACGGGAAAATTTTTCGCGGTCCCTGTAATTAGGATTTTTGAACAGGAGAATATAACTTACCAGGAGGTGGTACGCGAGAACGTGCTACCTCCTTGCAAGTCATATGATCCTGTTACAAATCCGGTTTTACGGGAAAATTTTTCGCTGTCCCTGTAATTTGGATTTTTGAACAGGAGAATATAACTTACCAGGAGGTGGTACGTTCTCGCGTACCACCTCTTCGCGTGTCATATGATCCTGTTACAATTCCAGTTTTACGGGAAAATTTTTCGCGGTCCCTGTAATTAGGATTTTTGAACAGGAGAATATAACTTACCTGGAGGTGGTACGCGAGAACGTGCTACCTCCTTGCAAGTCATATGATCCTGTTACAAATCCGGTTTTACGGGAAAATTTTTCGCTGTCCCTGTAATTTGGATTTTTGAACAGGAGAATATAACTTACCAGGAGGTGGTACGTTCTCGCGTGCCACCTCTTCGCGTGTCATATGATCCTGTTACAATTCCAGTTTTACGGGAAAATTTTTCGCGGTCCCTGTAATTAGGATTTTTGAACAGGAGAATATAACTTACCAGGAGGTGGTACGCGAGAACGTGCTACCTCCTTGCAAGTCATATGATCCTGTTACAAATCCGGTTTTGCGGGAAAATTTTTCGCTGTCCCTGTAATTTGGATTTTTTAACAGGAGAATATAACTTACCAGGAGGTGGTACGTTCTCGCGTGCCACCTCTTCGCGTGTCATATGATCCTGTTACAATTCCAGTTTTACGGGAAAATTTTTCGCGGTCCCTGTAATTAGGATTTTTGAACAGGAGAATATAACTTACCAGGAGGTGGTACGCGAGAACGTGCTACCTCCTTGCAAGTCATATGATCCTGTTACAAATCCGGTTTTACGGGAAAATTTTTCGCCGTCCCTGTAATTAGGATTTTTGAACAGGAGAATATAACTTACCAGGAGGTGGTACGTTATCGCGTACCACCTCTTCGCGTGTCATATGATCCTGTTACAATTCCAGTTTTACGGGAAAATTTTTCGCGGTCCCTGTAATTAGGATTTTTGAACAGGAGAATATAACTTACCAGGAGGTGGTACGCGAGAACGTGCTACCTCCTTGCAAGTCATATGATCCTGTTACAAATCCGGTTTTACGGGAAAATTTTTCGCTGTCCCTGTAATTTGGATTTTTGAACAGGAGAATATAACTTACCAGGAGGTGGTACGTTCTCGCGTACCACCTCTTCGCGTGTCATATGATCCTGTTACAATTCCAGTTTTACGGGAAAATTTTTCGCGGTCCCTGTAATTAGGATTTTTGAACAGGAGAATATAACTTACCAGGAGGTGGTACGCGAGAACGTGCTACCTCCTTGCATGTCATATGATCCTGTTACAAATCCGGTTTTACGGGAAAATTTTTCGCTGTCCCTGTAATTTGTATTTTTGAACAGGAGAATATAACTTACCAGGAGGTGGTACGTTCTCGCGTACCACCTCTTCGCGTGTCATATGATCCTGTTACAATTCCAGTTTAACGGGAAAATTTTTCGCGGTCCCTGTAATTAGGATTTTTGAACAGGAGAATATAACTTACCAGGAGGTGGTACGCGAGAACGTGCTACCTCCTTGCAAGTCATATGATCCTGTTACAAATCCGGTTTTACGGGAAAATTTTTCGCTGTCCCTGTAATTTGGATTTTTGAACAGGAGAATATAACTTACCAGGAGGTGGTACGTTCTCGCGTACCACCTCTTCGCGTGTCATATGATCCTGTTACAATTCCAGTTTTACGGGAAAATTTTTCGCGGTCCCTGTAATTAGGATTTTTGAACAGGAGAATATAACTTACCAGGAGGTGGTACGTTCTCGCGTACCACCTCTTCGCGTGTCATATGATCCTGTTACAATTCCAGTTTTACGGGAAAATTTTTCGCGGTCCCTGTAATTAGGATTTTTGAACAGGAGAATATAACTTACCAGGAGGTGGTACGCGAGAACGTGCTACCTCCTTGCAAGTCATATGATCCTGTTACAAATCCGGTTTTACGGGAAAATTTTTCGCTGTCCCTGTAATTTGGATTTTTGAACAGGAGAATATAACTTACCAGGAGGTGGTACGCGAGAACGTGCTACCTCCTTGCAAGTCATATGATCCTGTTACAAATCCGGTTTTACGGGAAAATTTTTCGCTGTCCCTGTAATTTGGATTTTTTAACAGGAGAATATAACTTACCAGGAGGTGGTACGTTCTCGCGTGCCACCTCTTCGCGTGTCATATGATCCTGTTACAATTCCAGTTTAACGGGAAAATTTTTCGCGGTCCCTGTAATTAGGATTTTTGAACAGGAGAATATAACTTACCAGGAGGTGGTACGCGAGAACGTGCTACCTCCTTGCAAGTCATATGATCCTGTTACAAATCCGGTTTTACGGGAAAAACTTTTGCGCTCCCTGTAATTTGGATTTTTGAACAGGAGAATATTACTTACCAGGAGGTGGTACGTTCTCGCGTGTCACCTCTACGCGCGTTATGTGATCTTGATACAAATGCAAATTTGCGAGAAAATTTTTCGTGTTGTCCAAAATTTGAAATTTATTTCTTGGTTACCATGACTTAGTGGAGAACAAAAATTGATGGATCGATTTCTCTTAGGTAAGTCGTGGAGGAGGAATAATGATAGGATTTTATTGAATACACATTGAATTTCTATTAAAGTTAAATATTTATTTTCACTATTATTATTTATACATGGAAAATATATTTTACTTTATAATTATAAGACATATTGCTCTATGATATAATACATAATACGTATGTAATTTTATTTTTTAAAGTGTTATTTTGGGTATTACTTTAGCAAATAATTGTATTTTTCAATTATGTACATCATTTCTAGCTTTTGCGATGATCCTGATTGTTTCAGAACTGGGTGTATATCCAAAGATGATGATTTTTGATGATCTTTAAGCGTTTCCACCCTTCTGATAATATTTCATAATGCTTTTATGCAATCGTATTATTGATCTCTAATATTGACTCCGTTTATGTACTCTCAAAATGGTTGGATGATTTTTTTTGTATATTCTAAAAGAGTATCCAATAAGCTAATCGCTTATTTGTATTTCCTGTAAATCAGAAAACATTTTTTTAGAATTACGTTAATTTTTTCAAATGATTTAAAGGATTATTACCTGCATATGTTATCTGCTTACTTTTGTTAAATGTGCCACTGAGTGCACTAAATTTAAACATTACTATCACTAATGATACTTCACTCTATAATAAATACATTGAGATAATATAAAACTAATAAATAGTGTAATTATAATTTTATCAAGAAGGAAGTTCACTATATGCCATTTATGGTTTTAATTTTATCTTGATAAATATAAGAAGGAAAAGAATCTATTACAAATACATTTTATTATTTTATTAATGACATTCGCTGCAAGATGCTGACAATAAAATAGGATCGAAATTTAATTTGTTACATTTAATATATATATATATATATATATATATATATATATATATATATATATATATATATAATATATATATAATATATAATATATATGTATATATATATATATATAATATATAATAATATATATATGTATATATATATATATTAAGCAATAGTTTCGTTCATATATCATGTATATAAAACCGTAATATTTACAAGTATGGATTAATTGAAAATAAATGATTTGACAATATTCTTGTAATAATAAAAATGAACAATTATTACATAAAGGTAATTCTTTATTATTAGTAAGCGCGATTACTGCAGCGTACAAATGCGTCAGTAGTCCAGTTTTTATTTTAATCTTTTTCTTTCTATCTCTCTCTCTCTCTCTCTCTCTCTCTCTCTCACATTCTCTCGCTCGCTTAGCATTTTCCTTTTTTCTTTTTTGTTTGTTTAAAACAGTATGCATTAAACGTCAAATCCAACAGCTCACTAATAATATATCGCCCCCTTTGAAAAATATAAATATCAAGCACAAGCAATCACCTTTCAATTTTTAGCTACATTATAACTTTCGTATTTTTTTCGTAGCTCTTTTCGTATTCAATTTTCTTCCTCCCATAAAGCCAAATGGTCTCTCGTTGACTCTTAAAATTAGTGACTATATATACATATATATATACATATATATATATACATATGTATATATATATATGTATACATATGTATACATATATATATGCATGTATATATTATAATTT
This sequence comes from Vespa velutina, assembly GCF_912470025.1. Lineage (NCBI taxonomy): Eukaryota > Metazoa > Arthropoda > Insecta > Hymenoptera > Vespidae > Vespa > Vespa velutina. The sequence continues at coordinate 2,517,264 of NC_062206.1, forward strand.
TTAGTTTTTTGTTTTTTTTTGTTTTTTTTTTCGTTTTTTTTTTTTCTTTTTATTTTATCGTTTCTCATCATTATTAATCTCCTCGTCGTCGTCGTCGTCATCGTCATCGTCATCGTCATCGTCGTGAACTTATTACAACTACTCCTCGCATCTCAAATCTTATTAAAGTCATTTTATGGCGTATAGTGTTTTCATATTCAATATTGTCAAATCGGACCATAAAACTGAGAGACACCGGCGGCTCACAGCTTTTTCTACTTCTCACCATTTCACGACAATATATTTTAATTAATGAATGAATGTATGAATGAATGAATGAATGAATGAATGTATGTATTAATTAATTAATTAATTAATTAAATAGATTTACAATAGAGCGAATATAATAAGTGACACTCTTCGGATACCACAGTTGACGGATTTTATCTTTTGTCTTTTGCTTTTTTTTTTTTTTTTTTCAGTCCCTACTAAAAAAACTTTTAAGGGACAATGAACTGTCTAATTGAAACTTGACAAAATTCACAATTTCATATTGTCCAATGGAAAATATACATACATTATCTTTTTTTTTCTTTTTTTTTTTTTCGAATGACCGTAGAAAGTTGAAGAAAATTCGATATGTCGCATAATTTTTTTCGTTTCTAATGTTAATCAATATGCTTTTTACTGTATGTGTGTCCGTGTGTATCTGTTTGTGTATGTATGTATATGGATGTACATGTATCTGTCTGTCTGTATGTCTATAATCATACAAAAATATGAAGGGTCTATCTAATCTGATTAAATTTATATTAAAACATTTTAAAAACAAAATATTTTGACGTTACTTTTACACATTATGTTACAATAATAATAATAATAATAATAATAATAATAATAATAATAATAATAATAATAATAATAACAATAATAATAATAATAATAATAATAATAATAATAATAGTAATAATAATAATAATAATAATAATAATAATAATAATAATAATAATAATAATAATAAAATTAATTCGATGATCATTATACTCAATTGAAAATATAATTATAATAATAGGAATTACATGAGAGATGATAGACCCTCCATATTAATCTATAAAATATTTTTCTCGCGTTTCTATCTAAACACTATCCCATCGTGTATCTATAGGAATATATCGTATTAAAAAATTCGTATTTACTCTTTCATTAAAAGATTAGTCATTTGCCAAAGACAAAAAGAGCCAATGCCAATCGCAATTGAGAGGCGGACGTTAAATTTATGGCACAATATAAATAGTTTTTCATTTATATGTTATCAAACTAATTAATCATTAATATACATACCAGGTATATCTCATTCTCTTATAAAATATATATATATATATATATATATATATATATATATATATATATATATGTATGTATGTATGTCTAAAAGAAAATAAAAAGGAAGAATTACAATTGGCATACTTGCCACTAAAAAATAATAATAAGATATGAGATATACCATTCTCTGTGATACAAAACAAAAGAAATTTAAGAAGATATTAATTTAATTTTCATTTGTAAATCATTCTCTTTAGATAAAATAAAAGATTAAAAGATATAAAAGTAATGAAAAGAAAAGAAAAAGAAGAATGATCGTCCCTACGCGTAATTTTTTTTTTTTTTTTTTTTTTTTTTTCTTCTAAGAGATCTCTCATATCTTTCGTTCAATTTCTTTTTCTTTTTCTTTGAGGAACACAGACTATGGATGGTGTTTTATCAATCAAATCAAAGAAAAATTACAATAATTTATAGAAATGATTTTTTTGTCAATTATAATCTTGTATAAATATCCTGGAATATGGTATATATAAATTATATTGATAGCGACACAAGACACCGACCATATTCCATTATCCTCTTACAAGATGATCACAAAGAGTAATTTTAATTGATAAAGAAAGGGATGGAGACATTGTGTGAAAAACTACGGGTTTACAATAGACGACAGAATTTGTTAGTAATCAAAAATAAATATTAGTCGAGTTCTTTTTCTTTTTTTTTTCTTTTTTTTTTCTTTTTCATTTCTCGTTGACAAGTTACAATCACTTTTTTTTTCTCAGCAGTATACATTTGACGGCACATTTTATAGTTCAATTCGAATTCATGCATATACTCTTTGTATCATAAAGAAAAACATTCTTGCACGAGGTATATATATACATATATATGTATATATATATATATATATATATATATATACATATATATATGTATATACATACACACACATATATGTGTATGCACATATATATATATACTATGCCCAGATTGACCATAAGGCTGATTTGGTATTTTTTTCACTAATTTTCATTCTCAACTTATTTATTTACAAAACTACTTTTATAGTCTGTGAGCTGTTCTCCTTACACATTCTTCTCCTCAAACAAATTACAAATTACAAATTACAAATTACAAATTACATTATATCCTACAACTGTCAACAGTTGCAAATACTATGCAAGACGAAGAATCATTTATCAACTTTGATCTAATACAAGTTAATTGGAAATGTTAATGATTTTAGCCTTTGTTAAGGTATATATATATATATACCTTATAAGGTATATATATACACAAATATTAAGAAATGAAAAAGGAAATAAGAAATGATTACTTTTAAATTGTAAAATGAAGCGAGCTAAAGCTTAATTTATTTTCGAAATATAAATAACAACATTAATGACAGTATCACTCTTGTGTCTTTTAATACATTAATATATGACATATGTGAAAATTAATGATCCCTCGTCTGCTTAATTTTTAACTGTTCGTAAAAGCCAATCGTACTAGATTAATAATATTAATAATAATAATAATAATAATAATAATAATAATAATAATAATAATAATAATAATAATAATAATAATAATAATAATAATATTAATATTAATAATAATAATAATAATAATATTAATAATAATAATAATAATAAAAATAATATTAATTCACATATTTTTTGTTGTTGTTAAATCTAAAAAAGATGGAAAAAACCTGTGCGAATCACATCATTTATATGCACTAATAAGACAAGACTTTTTTGTTAACATGAAAATGCGATAATCCTGGCTCTCTCTCTCTCTCTCTCTCTCTCTCTCTTTCTCTCTTTCCCCCCTTTGCAAAAGTGAACTTAGGAAAATGAATAACACGTTGATATCAGTCATGCGTTCCATTTGCAACACAGCAGTTTATGTGATTACGAGATTACATGTCGAGAGTTAATCCGCACGAATATTACGCATCGGTAACAAACCGTTCCTATCGTAGATATTGGTAATCTTATGACACAAAAATCGGTGCTGAGATCAACGCAATAGAAAATTATGAGAGACAAAATAAAGAAAAGTACGATAGATAGAAAGAAAGAAAGAAAGAAAGAAAAAAAAAGAAAGATAGAAAATGAAAAATAAAAGAGAGAATGAGAAAAGTTAATAAAGAAAAATTCTAATGACGTTGTTCGTTTAAAAATATAATTCGTGCGATCTTATAAAAGCAAGAGAGAGCGAGAGAGAGAGCGAGAGCGAGAGAGAGAGAGAGAGAGAGAGAGAGAGAGAAAAAGAAAAAGAAAAAAAAAAAAAATCCCGCAGAAAATCTTGGGATAATCGCACAACTAACGTAACATAATTAATAATCGAGTCAGCACCGATCCATCGGGTGTCCTTATAAAATTGACTAAGAACGCAACGTTTGCATTAATTTAATATGGGCCTGTATTAAAATAGTAACTATAAATAACGAAGGGCATATGGTAGCATAATGTTAAGAGTGACACTTGTGTAAAACTATATGACGAGAGGCATGTTCTTTTTGTTTGGTAAATTCACTTTTTTACCTTGCCAAAGACTGTCGTGTATCGTAAAGGCATCTATGGTTACTGTAAGATGCTTTGTGTGAACCTGGGAGAAACACTTCCCTCCAGAATTATATCTAAAAGAATAATTATTTTTTTTTTAATGAAAACAAAAAATATTACTCCTTTATAATAAAATTTCTGAATAACAACAGTATTGTATTGTTTTTTTTTTCTTTTTTCTTTTTTTTTTTTTTTTTTTTTTTTTTTTGTTTAAAAAATAAACAGGATATTTACTTAAAGAACTTATCAAACATTTTATCGAAGACTTGTTTAGGTCCAGTACCATACAACTTCGATACTTCTTCTCGATCTGGACAGTAAGAGTAGAGAGCACGGAACTGACAACCAGCATCTCGGAACAATATGAGGAAATGTTTACTTTCCGATCTGGCTATTTCATCTAAAACCTTTCTCTTGGCTTCTTTATTTACTGTACCAGGAAACACGCAATATTCAACAGCATTCAACATAATACCACGGTTCGATTTAGTTGTAGGTTGTTTATACAATCTTGGACCTTTAAAATAAGATACACAAATTTTTTTATAATAAAAGTTTGTTAAAAAACAAGAAAAAAAAATAAATAAAATAAAATAAAATAAAATAAAAAAGAAAAATCGACCATCAGAGTATTTTTTTTTCTCTTTTTTTTTTTTTTTTTTTTTTTTTTATTAAATTTACCACTATAATCCATCATCGAACTCGGTGTACTGCTGATATCGCTGCTACCATCGTCAAAGACTCTTCTTTTCGTCATCAGACCAGGTGGTAAGGATCCAGGACCCGATGGTGATGGAAGATGTCTCATACTTCCCATACCAGGACTAGGTGCACGTCTAGGTGGTGTTGCTCGACCCAATCCGCTATCCGTATCTGTGTACCGACACATCATACCGTCTTGATCACTACTCGAACCTGTGAACGCAAGCTCGACGTATGAAGATAGAAATAAATGATAGAAAAATACGGACATACGTAGATTATCCATATTGAAACAGAAAAACAAAGTGAACTTGAACTGTCACTTATAAATTGTCAGAGAGAGCCTTTATTATTATTATTATTATTATTATTATTATTATTATTATTATTATTATTAATATATTAATATTAATATTATTATTACTATTATTATTATTATTATTATTATTATTATTATTATTATTATCATTATTATTATTATTATTATTATTATTCTTGTTGACCCATCCAAGCGAGAAAGAATACGGAATAAGAACTCGATAAAGTCTTTGAACTGTTAGTTCTTAGTAAATTCAAAAGATATTAGTCACTTGTTAGACTTACGAGAGAGTGATTGATAACCTGCTCACTTCAAAAATATCCATCTTCATAAGCTTGCGTCCAATATATAGAAAAATCGCTTAACATTTATAAAAAAAGCTCTTAAATTATATACTATATGATCTTCACACTTTTTCTTTTCGATAATATAAATTTATGATTTGGAATATAATCTAATAATAATAAATTGTTAACAAACAAAACTACTGCTTTTATTCTAAAGTACTAATTTTATCTGGGATAGATTAATTGATTAACTAGCGAACGTTTTTTTTTTTTTTTTGTTTTTTCTTAACTCTCGAATTTTACCTATAATTTATTGATTTTTAAAATTTCTTATTTAACATTCAAAATTTCACTTATAGCGAAACTTTGATTGTTGATATTCTATTTTTTGTTTGTTTATTTACAACATTAGACAGATAAGGTATGTATACCAAATTCATAAACGCTTCGATTTATAAAGCATAAAAGCAAGGAATGATCGAAATACTAATCTAATAATTATTATTCGAAGCTAAAACATTTCATGAATTTGCTATACTTTTAATATCATAATAACACCTGGAAATAAAAAAAAAAAAAAACAAATAGGAATGGTATAAACAAATATATATCTGAGATAATGTGATGGGATAATTGATATGATACAGGACTCAGAATGTGAGTCAAAGTGAGAGGTTTTTTCTTTTTTTAATGGGAACTGGAGCCACCAACAATAATCTGAAAAGACACTGAAGAGAGACATGTACCCATAACCAAATGCTGTACAACAATAAGCCCAAGAAGCCTCAACTGAAAATTATCTACAATAGCAAATGAAATATCTTATGAATGACATGGTCAAAGTTACACCGATATATAAAAAGATCAATAAAATTTTCAATAATGATCGATCAATTTAACATAAACATTGTGAAAATCATATAGAAGAATTCGTTAAATCACAAAGGAAGGAAAGTAAATGATAATATTGGTGAAACTTTGACGGCACACAAGAAGAAAAAAAAAAAAACATGGCTACTCAAACGCGCGCGGGTGTATATATATGTGTGTGTTTGTGTGTATATGAATATCATTGCCATTTGTGCTCCAATCTGCCACCATGCTACTACATATATACGTGTAATTGCTATTGCCTACATAAAAATTAGAACGGCGTGTAGGACATTTAAGACTTTTGCACATGATAGAGAAAAAAGGGGGGAGGGGAGATTTAACGATATTCCAAGTCACTTGGTGCTTCTTACCACACAAATTCATCAAGGAATTAGATTTTCTTCCCTTAAAGTTTTGGTAAGTCGGGTATTTAGGCCTGCCTCTAACCTGTTGCTGAGGCTCCTGCACATCTGCAATAATGCAACGTTTACCTTGTTACACTTAACGCCATGTACGATCGGGGATTAATAGTAGGGGATGCTTCAATCGTACGTCATTGCATCAGGGGGGATGAGTCTAACTACGAGCCATGTCCGCTGGGAATATCGAAAACTCAAGTAGCCGGTGCAGTATTGGTGCAGAATAATGTTGCGTTCCAACTGAAATATATATAACTACTACGAAAGGCGCTACTTAAAAATAAATTCATACCCCTCAAATAACCTTGTTCAGAGTCATTTGGAGAATAATAATTAAATAAGTCTAATAAAACGTTCAAACATTTGTAAGATTTATACGTAGGCGCCCATACCAGTGATAGATAGATTTACATCCTGCAATGAATCTACTTTCGTCAAGCAAAACGTTTAAGAAAAAACATCATTTAAGCATTCTTTCTATAAACGATATTAAACCCACCTCTTGATGTTTTGTAGGAACCACGTCTTCCAAGTTGTTTAACGCTTCGACAGGGAGATGAACCTCTACCATCATCGGGTGAATCTACGGAAGATACTAAAATAGGGATAGCGCTATTACAATCGAGTTCATTAATGATACAAATTTATAAATATAAACTAATATAACAACTTTAACTACAATATTATTTACCAATATAGATATATTCAAAAAACAATCTCAAGCATGCACGATAATATATAAAGGGAAAACAAAAAAAAAACAAAAAAAAAAAACAAAAAAAAAGTAGAGTGCAGTGACAACAAAAAGAAAAACAAAAAAGAAAAAAAAAAGAAAAAGAAAACAAAAAAAAAAAAAAACAAAAACAAAATCAAACAACTTACTACATACAATGTTAGCCAATAATAATTCATTCCATTAACAATTAAATTAGTCGTTCAATCATTAGTTTGGAGTAATGGTTCATAATTGAATTTAATTTTATGAAGTAGTTCGTCGATGTAAGTCATTTCTCTTAAGTAACTCTTCGTATTACTCATAGACACCGCACATTGATTAATTATTCCATAAATTCGACTTTAATTTTTAACCATTATGATTTTGATTAAATAATTAATTTAATCGTATCGTATTATTAACATCGATAGAAATAAAAATATAATTATCATTAGATAATATAGTATTAAATATAATCTAATACTATCTACTAATCTAAGAGACATTGTCAATATAGTTACAGTAAAAATTATTATATGTATTATATACTACAAGGAATAAGTAGTAGTATAGAATATATACATATATACACACACATACACACACATATATGTGTATATATAATTATATGTATCCCTGATATTGTTTATGTTGTGAAGTATATCCTTTTGCAGAATATTATTTTATCTGTGTATTTAAAAATTTTTTTGTTTATTATTATTAAAAAGACGTATATATATATATGAAATCATATTTATATTCTTAACGTTGTAAATAATAAATCTTGATTAAAACATTGTAATCTTATAATCAACAATTTTTTTTTTTTTTTTTTTTTTTTTTTTTCTTTTTTGAAATGAATAAGTCATTAGAAAATATTTATCATCTTCCAATTGAAAAGTGCAATAGTTATATATTGAGAGATTTCTTTGGTGCTACTTATTTAGTTAATGGGAGTGGAGTGTGTGTAGTGCATACCCCTGAGGCTGCCGCCCCGATAAAGGGGGCCGGAACGTCGATCATCAAGGTGAGCAGCAGTAAGACTGTCCTGCGAGCCTCGGTAGTAGTCTCGCCTCATCGTTGGGGAAGTCAGCGACGCTATAGTAAGTGTGTTAGTGCACAACAATCAGCTAGAATTTTCTTTTGCTACTCTAGTTTCGCTTTTTGACAGTATATGTATATATGTATATATGTCATTTAGAAAAAAAAAAAAAAAAAAAAAAAAAAAAAAATAAAGATCTATACAATTGTGATTAATTATTTTACACGAATATCTAACGAATATCTAATGATATTATTACGCTATCAACTGTAGCGTAACGTGGTAGCACATATAAGAAAATTTGTAGCGTAGTGGACACGTGACTGGGTGATATTACTCGTGAGAATAATTATAATCAAAATACCACAAAAAAAAAAAAAAAAAAAAAAAAAAAAAGAGAAAACAAACAAACAAAAATACAAAATTGATCTTGCAAAAAGAAGAAAAGAAAAAAAGAAAAAAAAAAGAAAAAAAGAATCAAATATATCTTTTATTCGAATCTTCGCCATGCAAAGACTAAATATGCAACATTACAACATTAAGATATTGTTACTATCATTAGATTATTACAATGATGATATGGGTGAATTACACATGTTGCAACATTGATTATACTATATTATCAGAGATTCGAGTATGTATAAATTCATTAGGATACAAATTGGAAAGATATTTTTTTTTTATTAACAAATGATTCTATCAACAAATACATTCATTCTGACTATCTATGTATTTTATACATAATCTCATCTCCTCAAAAAAAAAAAAAAAAAAAAAAAAAAAAAAAAGAAAAAGGAAGGAAGAAAAAAAAAAAGAAGAAAAAAAGAAGAAAGAGAAAAAAAAGAACAACGAATGACTTGAAGAAACAATTAACTAAACAACCGTGATGCAGGTGTATAATCAAACCTACCTGTACTCAAATTAGAGGAAGAACCTTTCTTTCCACGACTAGGCGTAAGAGCTCCAGAATCCAATTCCGTACCAGCGTCTACGTGAATTGTCTTTGGTCGTGGACGCGTCGTTGCAGTCTTATTACGTAATTTGGTTGGTTTTATTGCATTCAACAATTCCTTGTCAATGACTTTTCCCTAAAGATTGAATAGGGATACGATGTAAAAAAAAAAAAAAAAGAAAGAATGAAAGAAGAAAAAAAAAACGTCAACAAAGTAATAATCATCATTATCAGCAAATATATAATTTAATTGAATGCTTACTTCTCTTTCAGCTTCCTCAATAGCTTTCTTAACTTTATATTGTTCTAAAATATTTGCTCTCCTCTGTCTTTCCTCTTCCTTCTTACGTGCTCTCTCTTCTGCTTTTAATTTCTCTTGTTCTCTACGTGCTTGAGCTTCGGCTTCCTTTCTTTCTTTCATTTCTTCTTGCTGTTGTCTTCTCTGTAGCGACAGTAACATTATACGTTCCTTCTTTCTTTCCATTTCGTCTAATGAATTCTAAAAATATTAGATATGTAATAATAAATTATCATCAATTATACATTTAACATTTTAATTATATATCATTTATAAACACAGACTCACTGGATCAGGATTTGTTAATTGTTTTCCAATAACTAAACCAGCACTACTAGATTGACGACCTTCCGTACTACTATCACGTTGCCTTTCTCTTTGACGTTCTCTATATATTTCATTTTGTAATTCTCTATCTCTTATTTCTTGTCTATGAAATTCTCTCTTTTCGGCTTGACGTTGCCTTTCTCTTTCAAAATCTCTCTGTGCTTCCAATAATTTTTGTCTTTCTGTGACACTAACAGGTGGTGATTCTGTACGTACCCCGAAATCTTCGTGTTCTATGTAAGAAGACACGTTTCTTTCCTACAAAATAATTATTGTATGTAATAACGAAGACATATATATATATATATATATTTTTTTTTTTTTCAATACTTGAGACAAATCAGGTTTTATCAATTTTTTAAAAAATATGTTTAGAATAATTACCTTCTTCGGAGATGTTCTTTTAACTCTAAGAGTTGGTTTTGGCTTCTTAGGCACATCGTTATCAAATGAAATGTAGAAACCCTTTTCACCGGCATCTGTAGGATCAAGCGGTGTAACTTCTGGGGTTCTCGAAGGAGATGGTGTTGCTTCTCTGAGGGATGGATGAGGTTGAAAAGAATTTCGTGATATCGAAGGCCTAGTTGGAGATGGTATCCTGTATGTTCGACTACCTGAAGTAATATGCAAACCACGTATACCTTCTACGACTTCATCGTCGTTCCCTAAAAATTATTATCTCGGATTAGAGATATATTAATTCAATTATTTTTTTGTTCAATTGATATATAAATATATGTATTAACCAATGAACGATATATTTTGTGGTTTCATATCATCAACAGGTGGAGCTGGAACAGGAGTATGTAAAGTTGCACATTGCCTTTTTTCAGTTGGACTTTCACATGTCATTGGAATATGATGTATAGTCGGCCTTTTAGATTCTGGACTTTCGCTCATTAACTGACTTATTCGATGAATCTATAATGCGTAAAATATATAAATAAATATAATTATTATTAGTTCTAATATTTTCTTTTATATTTCAACCAATAAAATAATCTTACGGCATTACGATGTTGTGGACTAGCAGTCGTTGATGCAGTTTGATTAAAAAGTGATGCAGACGTTGGATAAGTTGAAACAGGCTGATTCATTTGATTATTACAAAGACTATGATCTCCACCATTAAGATACCTTGGCTCTTGAGATGTTTCATGAAATACAAAACCTTTTTGTTGTGATGGATGAGTATTCCAACTTCTTGTATCTTGATATAAACGCATATCTTGTTGATAAGCTATAAATTATTGGAAATATTTCAATAAGATATTGAATAATAAAATGATAAGTAATATATGAATGACCAAGAGATTTACCAGTGGATTGTGGATTGAATCGTGAATCAATAGATTGTTGGTATCCAACATTCATTTCGTTAGCTAAATTTTGACTTGGCGGTGGTTGTCCCCATGTTCTCCTTTGTAATTGTGGTTGATCGTGCAAATAAAACTGTGACTGTTGAGAATCTTGTATTCTCGGATTTAATGTACTCATCGGAGGCATACCATAGGACTAAAAAATGAAAATATTTCAAATTAAGAAAAATAAAGAAATTTATCCAAAAAAATATCTTACTTGTATATGCTGCTGACTAAGGCTTTGCAATTGTTGCAATTGTTGTTGCATTTGTTGTTGATGCTGTGTCATTAAGTGCTGTTGTTGTATTTGATTTTGTTGATTAGCTAAACGTTGTATATCAGCTTGTATCTCACTGAGGCTGTTATTCATTCTATATTAAAAATATATGTTAATAATAATTACATTTTCATAAACATAATTGTAACATATAGGATTATATATATATATATAATTCAAATGTATATATATATATATATATATATATATATATATATATCAAATACTAACAGTGATATAGATTGATGATACTGTTCTAAATCCATGTTTTCTATGTCCGGAGTACGTCTTGTTTCAATAAATGGTGCGTTTCCATCCTGCTCCAACCATTTATGCTCTACATCTCGAACATCTTCGCTGATTTCCTGCATATATCATTATAATTTTATATAATTTCTTCGCGATATCATAGATAATTCTCTGAATAATCTATTATATAAAAGAATGAATTATTATTATTATATAATAAATTATATATATATATATATAAAATTACAATGTTTAATGTTGTAAATTCACTATAAAATATAATAAAAAATAACAAACTTGAAATATTACAAATTTACATTTAAGATCATTTATTGTATTGTATTCTTAAAAAAAAAAAAAAAGTTAAAGATCTGCTAAAATATATCACATTTATCAATTTATTTTTAATCAATATTTCATATTACTGTATAAAACACAACAATAATTATAACACAATTAAGTCTAAATATATAAATAAATAAATAATAAAATCAGTGATAAAATTTCTAGATTAAAAAGTGCCATTGTGGCATAAATTATATAAAAGCAAAGGATAGAAAATACAAAAAAGAATAGGAAAAAGAAAAAAAAAAAAGGAAAAAGAAATCATATACAGAACATTCATATGAACAACATACGCACACAACCCATAAGTTATCCTTTTGTTAATGTTAAAATAAAAATGCAAAAGAGTAAACAGAAAATAATCAATATCAATAAAAATATGCTTGTGAGTAGCATACAACATTTTTTCAAGAGTGTTTAGTACTGCATCATGCACTTCACAATTCATTTAATTTAAAAATGGTATAGGGGAAAAGGAGAATTGTTATAATATTCATAATTAAAATATATTTGTATTGTTTCGTTTTCCTCGAATACTCACTATTATTATCATCTAAAAGCATAAATAATTAATTCGATTGTTAAAAAAAAAAAAAAAAAAAAAAAAGAGGTGAACGTTCTCTACTAAGAAGTAATATAAAAAGCAATCATACGCCGCTTAAGAAACTTTTGGCTTAATTTTTTTTTTTTTGTTCCCTTTTTATTATTTTTAAATGATGACAATGAGAACTGTAATAATGAATTATTTTTTTATTCGATTCATTTACTATACTTATGCATAAGAAAAAATAAAAATACAATTGGATTGATATTTTGAAGCCATACAAAAGCACATATTAATTGTTTAAAGAAAAAAAAAAGAGAAAAAAAAAAATGTATTGCTGCATTACATTTTCCAAGTTCCTGCCTGGAGAGAAATCTTTTATGTAGTATCGTACCTTGAGAGAGAAGGGTCTCTGTGGTTTTTCTTGAGAGGGTTGTTGGGGTACAGGAATGGCCTCAGATACACTTGTTGGGGTCTCCCCCGAAGATGCAGAGGTTACTGGGGTGGGGGGACCAATTTCTTCCGGACTGTCCCCCCCAGATGTTGACGAGGAAGGAGACTTTACCTTACCCTGCAACCAGCCCAACCAGCGTGCCTTGTTAAGTACTCAGAGTCCGCCACCAACCACCGTACACCATGGAAGAGTGTGTCCATAACCAAATTTTACGTTCAAGCATTAAGAGCCAAAGCTTATTTAATAAAAGTTCTTGCAAATCATATATATATATATATTTTTTTTTTTTGTTTTTTTCTTTTTTATAGCTAATTTACTACATGTGCACAAACTCTCTAAATTTCCTTTGAAAAATATTTTATACATAGAAAAGGGCAATTAACACAATGCGATGGCTCCAACTAAAGATAAATTTAACACAATATATATATATGTATTAAAAAAAAAAAAAAATTTCATTTGTAAAATTCATAATAATTTTATCACGTTAATAGCATTTTTAATCTATATCATTGCAATATTTTTAAGCGCAAATGATTTATATTGTGTCAATAAATGTTTTATGTCGATATTTCTATTATAATTGACTAAGTATATAAATAAAATGCTTGACTTCATCTCTCTCAGTTATATATACATCAATAATAAATAATTCAAACATGCATACCAGCACCTTAAGGGGGAAAAAAAATAAAAAAAAATAAAATAAAATAAAACAATGCATATCTCACAAGTTCATATTTTTGTTTCAAATGTTTTACGTAGAAATTATTAATTAAAAAAATAATTCATAAAAGCAATAATACTAAAATAACAAAATAAATATAAATTTTAAACCTTACTATATATATATATAAAAAAAAAAAAAAAAAAAAAGAAAAAAAATAATAAGATCAATGTGCATCAATATGCACTCACCACCATGAACAGCTGAAAGATGAGAAAAAGAATAGTATTAAAAATAATATTATTATTAGTATCAATAATAATTATTTGACAAAAATGCAAAGAGAAATGGAAAAGAAATAAATCGTATTACTGAAGCAAATTATATGGAAGAAATATTAGATTGAAAATCTATAAAATATAAAGAGAATGAAATATAAATGAAATAATTAGTGAAAAAGATGTGCAGCTTTTTTACCTTAACCAAATAGTTATGTATATGCTCCAAGCTCATATTTTTTTGTTAATAAAAAAAATAAAAAATAAAAAAAAAAAAAAAAAAAAAAACATGTACTTCTAAATTGTACAATATACAATATGATTAAAAAAAAAAAAAAAAGGAAAAAGAAAAAAAAAATCTACAAACAGCATTAAAACTTAATGAATCATTCCATGTCAATCATTGTATTCTTCAAACTTTGAAATAATTCTTTGATTCATAATAATTATTAAATATTCATTGTTTGAAAATAGAATGATTGACGAATGATTTGACTGTGCTTATAATACTATATAATACATACACATATGTATGCGATAATGTTATAATATGCGATATGCACAACACAAATATAGGATGACAAAGTGACGAAGAAAAAGAAACACTAAACTTTTTTTTTAATTATATCTATATGCATTGATCTATACTAAACACCCGTGCCTAAATTTCGGAATGAATCATCGATTCATGTCTACGTATAATGTTCTGTTTCAAATAAATAAATTATATATAGTGTAGGATGTAATATGCAAATTTGTAGGAATCTATGATTACGAGGTTGAAAGAAATCATTAATAGTCATTTGTCTAAAAAATTGAAACGATCGTGATTAAATTAAAAACATAATGTTATCGATGAATTTAAAAATTAATCAAATATCATTATAATAATATACCTTTGTAACCGCTTGTAGAAAAGCAGCTTTTCCAACTTTTTGTCGTTGCTTCGACATAACGACTTCCATTCTTCTTTTTTCATTTTCAATATGACGACGTTTTTCTTCTAACTTTAATCTAATATTATTTAACTGCGAGGCCATTACAGTGTTACCACCATTTTCGTCTAATTACAAAAAGAAAAAAAGAAGAAGAAGAAAAAAAAAAAAAAAAAAAAAAAAAAATAAAGGAAAGAAAAATAACAGGAGAAAAAAATTAATTTTTATACTTATATAAAACAATATACGTGTTATATTACAACAAAATCTTACCGATTGACTGATGTTCTATCTGTTGAGAATGTTGCGTACTTTGTTGTTGCCATGTTGTCGTATTTGGTAATGTCGCAAATGTAGTCTTTTTCTCTGCAATTCCATTTCCATTACTTTGACCATACTTTTTACTCGATACATTAGATTTTGTAGAGTTATCATCTCTTTCTTGATCAGTATAAGTGAGATTGATCCCCTTTTCCATACTCTGTTTACTGAGGTTTGAAAAACTTGATAATTTAGTTGTATTACCATCGTTATTATCATTTTCACTGGAATGTAAAATGCTCTTGAGTGCAACATTATCCAAGCTAGAATTTGATGCTTGTCTTCTCAACCTGGATGGTTCTTCATTGTTATAACCATTATCAGCGAGTATATGTTGAACACCACTTCCATAAACATCCTGAACGCTTGAACGTGCAGGAAGAGTTGGTTCGGCGGTACTTCTTTTACCAGTATACACTCCTACTTCCTTATCCGGATTTCTACCAAAGTTATGTAAATTATCCTGCGTAAAAAATCTTCCATAGTGTAATCCGTATTTTTTTTTTCTTTTCTTTTCTTTTTTTTCTGTCTTTCTTTTTACTCTTTCTTTCTTTTTTTTTTTTTTTATCTTTTTTTTTTTCTTTTTCTAAAATCCAAAATTATTAGAGCCAAGAAGCTTACCTGAGATCCACCAAAATTTTCAATAGTTAATTGAGAATCATCAGTAACACTATTACGTCTAGATCGACGGCCGGCATAAGAAGTTCTTCTTTGATCTTCCCAATTACTTGGTCGTCCAGCTGCTTCCGCTCTACCAATAGTTTTTTCATCAGCCACAGAGCTCAAAGTAGGAATACCTTTTCCACGATGTACTATGAAACTTTCCTCGCTACCGGCCCTTCTGTAATAATCAATTATTTATACGAATAAATAAAAGAAATGAATGATCCTTGAGATTTCACAAAAGTTCATCGTTTTTATTGCGCGCGTACCTATCGTCATAAGAATGGCTCTCGGCAGTTTGTTGCAAAGATTGTGACTTCTTTACAGTACTGGATGGCACGCTTTTTGCAACTAGAAAAAAACAATTGAAAAGGACGATTTTATGATGCGTGTTATTTATAATAAGAGATAACATACGAAATCCCAAATATATCTAAATACATAAGAAAAATAACAAAAAGGGAAAAAGAAATAAGATGAATATAATAAATCAATTCTGTATATATACGCATATATATATATATATACACATATATATCATATTATTTAAGCTAAAATGTATGAAATTTGGATGGCTAACTTAAAAGAGAATAAACACCACTCAATATTAAATTCTAACGATATTAAAAGGCAAAAGATATAATGGGAGAAGAATCATGATCCCTTAAAGCAGAAAAAATAGAAACCTATGCGAAAGTGAACAATTGAAAAATCATCGTAGAAAATAAAAGCTTATATCATACAATTATAATGTAGATGTTTATATAAAATTATAATGTAATTAATAACTACAATCTAATAACTAGCAAATACTGGATCATTATTCTAATGTATTCACGATTCTGAAAATAAATCAAATTAAAATAAGGAAAAAGGAATGTGAGATGATTAAAAATGATATATATATATATATATATATATATATATATATATATATATATATATATATATACACATACATACATATATATATATATTGCTTATATATAATATAGGTTGCTTATATATAATATATATATATACATATACATATATATAAAATCATAAGTAACACATATACATATACACAATATACATCGCAAAACAAACATACTAACTGAATATGGAGTAGATTATCATTATTATCATTATCATTATTATTATTATTATTATTATTATTATTATTATTATCATTATTATTATTATTATTATTGTTATTATTATTATTATTATTATTATTATTGTTATTATTATTATTATTATTTTAATGAATCTCCTAAATTTCCTCCACTTCTGGGCGCTATGTTATATATATATATAATATAATAGTAGACGTCTCTCAACCTCATGCAAAATAAATAGAATTCGAAGCGAATGCAAGCAGCAGCCATTGCCGCACATATAGAAATATGTTCATCGCGGGACATATATGTTATTTACATGCAATCATGTTGAAGGGGATTGCTACACTTTATGACAATGATCAGATGTTATGCACATAGTTATGGATTAGTAACAAGCAGTGCGCTCCTAATACCTGTACTTATGTACAGATATAATAAGATACTATAGATATAAATGCTTGAGATATATATACGTTTTTTTTTTTTTTTCAATGCAAAACGCATTTGTATGACTGACGAAAATAAACGAATTCTATTCACATTAGACGGGAATTTATTCACTCGTATCATCATAGATTTCCCTAATATGTGTGTGTCAAGACGTTTTTGTAACATCGACGAAAGCGTATATTAATCAGCAAAAGTGCTTCAAACACACAAATATAAATATATACATATATATATATATATATATATTAAATGTCTATTTTATGTACAATAAAATTCAGTCATAGCAGAAAAGCAATATATTATATAGATATAGATATAGATATACATATTATATATATATATATATATTTATTTATTTATTTTGTTGTTGTTGTTGTTGTTGTTGTGTTGTGCTCGACAAAGACAAGCTATATATATATATATACCGATCTGATCCACATTGAAAAATATACTAATGACAAGTGAACGTGAGAAATATACATTGTATAAATATTAGAACGACGTAAAGGTATTATTATAACGTGGACGTGTGTGATAAAAAGGGAGAAATTCTTCCGATATAATCTTGGATCCCTTAATATTTTCTCATATATATATATGTGAAAACATGTCAGTCTGCGAAACGCGATTCACAAGAGAAGAGACCACCTAGTTGATGATTGGTTTGGTAACGTGTGGGTACCTGTGAAGCCTGGCGCGGATACGGAGAGGTTGCTTCTCAGATCAGGTATCGGAGCTATAGACTGTGGTAGACTTCTTTTATGAGCTACGCCATGACTATTGCGCGGGCACGCTGCACAGATTTGCCCGTCACCCGCACACACACAGTATTGGTTCATTGGCAACCGGAAGTTGACGAAAGAAGAAGGCGAGGAGGATAGCGTTGTTGTCAAGCATCAAGAAGATTATGCCATAGAAATATATGGAAATACGAGTATGTATTACAGTTGTATATTAAGTACTATTGTGAAGGACTTGATTTTTTTTTCCCCTTCTTTTCTTTCTCTCTTTCTTTTTTTCTTTTTTCATATATATATATATATATCTTCTTTTTTTCATTTACATTTTCTCTCTCTTTCTCCCTCCCTCTCTCTCTTTCTCTTTTCTGTTTACAAAGTACCAAATTAATTAAATAGATACACATTAGTCATTGCTGAGGATCTGGTTCTCGAGGCTGGGACGAGTGTGTGTATTGACACTGATAAAAAGCGTGATACCAATCCAATTGCAGGCAATTCTTCTCTCTCAAAGTTTATATATATATATATATATATATATATATATATATATATATGCATGTATTTATGTATGTATGCATATTTATATATACATGTATACGCGCACACGTACATATATATATATATATATACACACATAGATTATGTATTATTATTATTATTGTTTTATTAATATTAATATTAATAATATTATTATTATTATTAGAGATAAAAAATGACGTTTATAGAATGTAAGTATTGCCTGCAATAGCAATGGAATTCCATGGAAAAGAAAAGTATAATAACACAAATTATAGAACGGGTAAGTCCGATATAATATGTATGCCAGCCTTCACCAAAAAATTTTAACAATTAATTCCACCACCAAGAGATATACACTGGGGCTGATTTAACCCCATAGTGCTGTATCAATATAGGGGTAGGCTGTCAACATGATCGAACGAATCTTTCCAAATAGGAAGTATATCCATAGGGAAATCATGTACGATTATTCATTGAACGTCACGTACCATCCAAGAATTGCATTGCCCTTTCCTCGCCAGGATATCGTACACATTTAGCCGGATGAATTTCCAAAACGTTGTACATGTCCGCCAGAAAGACGACCAAATTTGGCTTCATGGATCTGTCAAATGATATTTAAAAAAAAAAATATATATATATATACATATATTTTTGTTAGTTTATTTATAAAATACATTTTAAAAGTAACTTACCCTCTCATATACGTAACATCTTCAGGCTGCATATGGAAAATAGAGTAGGGTAAGCATCTGATACAAAATGTATGCACCAATGAAAGATTGTGCAAGGCATCAGCAACAGAAGGTCTTTTAGACACCCTGATGTCCATCCAATTCAATTCGCCAGGACAATAAAAGGCAACGACGGCTGCGAGTCCAACGCCATCGCAAAGAGATTGGAAATCTTTAGCTGCTGGCAGTTCTGATAATCTTGTCTTATCACCGGCACCTTCCTCTGTTTGAATTTTTGCGATTAGAGCGTGCGAAGCGTGGGTTATCCAAAGTAAAAGTCCTTTCTCGTGATCATTTGGTACTTCTACGTTGGCTTGGGGATCGAATCTACGTATTGCCGAGACAACACGATCACCAGTTACCACTTCTTTCGCGTATAAGGCCATCAAGCCTTCTATCACAGCCATATGCGCAGACTATAATTGTAACAAAAATAAACTATATAGTAATATTATGGAACAATAATAAATAATAATTATTTAATAATTATTCAATAATAATAATAAATTATATTATTATTATTATTGATAATATCATATTATTTCTTTACCATTTTAATTGGTGAATTTTGAATGAGAATCGTTTCGGTGAGCTGAGTATTGTTAGATTCGGCAACGTTCACGCCCTTTCTTGCAAGTGCTTGCAATATACCGCAATGATTCTGATTGTGATAATTGGGATCAGAATAAATGTTCGCCAAAGCGAGACAATAGAGTTCTGCATTAGAGAGTGCATGGACGATTTGTGGTTTCAAATGTTCTTGATCCTGAAAAAAAAAAAAAAAAAAGAAAAAAAAAAAAGAAAAGTTAAATATTAATATCCAAAAAGAGATAGACATAGAGATAGATAGAAAAAGAGAGAGAAAAAAAGAGAGAAAGAGAATAAAATTCAAACGTAAAATAGAAAAAAAAAAAAAAAAAAAAAAAAAAAAAAAGAAGATGACGATGGGTTGACTCTGATAATTCTCATTCCAGAAATTCCCATGAACGGAATTGCAAGATGAAGAAAGTGAAAATACAAAATCTGCGCTGAACTATCGATCCGTATACCGCACACGGTCTCCCTGTGACTGAATGAAACACAATACTGCAGGATTCATCGACACGACACGACAAGACACCCTGTACGACCACAGCGTAAAAAGGGGAACATCTGAGGAGAACAGACATCGTGACCGAAGAATAAATATTAACTGGAGACCGTAATATCCGGCCTGAAAATAAAAGACAAAATTCGATGAAAAAATTCGACGAAAAATTCTTCTTCTACTCATGAAACGGAAATACATTATACTCTTACGAAATATCTCTAGAATATGTTTTTATTCTCTCACAAATGATAATAATAAATTATATTTATCCATTTGAAATTTATATATATATATATATATATATATATATAAATATCAAATGATTTTATCGAATCACATCTTCATTAGATCGTTTACGATCTATATAGATTCATTCTTGTATCCGATATTGTAAGTAATTATATTATATCTAATAATTATGTGACGAAAATAATTAATATCTCGAGAATATGCGATTATTTTGAAATCTGTCGAACGATTTGTGTAATAAATTGTTATTTATCATCGAAATTTATATATATATATATATATATAGATCGCAACGATCTTATCGTGTCCATATTCAATGACATTTTTATAAATTCATAATCTACATAATTCAATATTGTACATAATTGAACCAATACATACAATTTCTCAAGTGTCATATCACATTCTCTATGATCAACACAAAATGTTTCCATTAATAAGACAAAAATAAAAGAAAACCAGTAGTGCAGTTAAAAAAAAAAAAGAAAAAAAAAAAAAAATAAAAAAAATGAAAAAGAAAAAGAGAAAAAAGTTCTAGTGCAATCACGAGAATAAATAAAGATAAATAATGCGAATCTTTACCTTCCATTGCCCAGCACCAAGGTAAAAGAAAGAGAGAGAGAGAGAGAGAGAGAGAAAATGTGCAAGAAATAATTAACGTATTCCCTTTGATCTACGATGAATTTAAAATGAGGAGAATTTACATTCCAATCGATTCGTTTTCTATCTATGTATATAAAATTTCTCTGGTGCAAAGTCTGGGGTACAGAGAAACGATGAACAAAAAAAAAAGAAGAAATAGAGAGAGAAAGAAGGAGAGAGAGAGAGAGAGAGAGAGAGAGAGAGAAGAGAAATAGTCAGAAGACGATCAATTATCGGACGATGCTCGGCTCTCTTTCTCGCAGGTGAATGAGAAAGAGAGAGAGAGAGAAAGGGGGAAGGAAAGATAGCTGCAATGTGATAACGACCTCCTGGAGATCAGCAAGGATCCTCTTACCTCTCTCTTAAGAGTCGAACTATAATCATCAACGCATTAGAACTTTACCTCTTGCGAAGCAATCGAAACAATAGAAGGAAGAATGTTACATTGTTTTGAAACTTTTTCTCGATTTATTATAGCACGATAAAAAAAAAAAAAAAAGAAAAGAAAAAAAAAATATATATATATATATATAAAACTTTATTTACCAATAAAAAATAAAAGGAAAAAAAAAAGGGGGAGGAAAATAAAACCCACAGGATGTATACAGGGTGTCCGTAAATGATCTTAACGATCATATGTATTATAATTATTCTTCATTGGATAGTTTCAATGAAAACACGAATTTATAAATCAATAAATAAATGCATGAGATTTCTAACGATAAAGAAAAAAAATTAATTCTCTCTCTCTCTCTCTCTCTCTCTCTCTCTCTCTCTCTCTCTCTCTCTCTCTCACACACATACACACACATGCGCACGTTAATTTCACTCGGTTGAAATAATTATTAAATTACTGAAATATAAAGGGATAAATCCATTTATTTATGAATAATCCGTATAATTTGTGTACACCCTATAGACAATAGGAGAATTGAGAATTGATGTTCCATGAAGTTCAGAGAGTCGATTCTTCGTGGGAGAGTTTGAACTTTCATTTGAGAAAGATTCTAAAGAAGTGAAGATATTTTCGAGAAACGAAATACAATCTTCAAGTAATTAGGGAAATAATTAATGGTAAGGAAATGATGAGGTTGATTTCGAAACTTCAATATTTCAGTAATACGGAATGAAAGAGAAAGAGAGAAGGGGGAGGGAGGAAGGAAGGGAGAGAGAGCGAGAGCGAGAGAGAGCGAGAGAGAGAGAGAAAGAGAGAGAGAGAGAAGAAAGTGCAATAATACATTTCTAAATAAATACTTCTGACCTTAAGACAACGGGACGATGATAAATCCAGTAAATACAACATATTAGACGTGTAACACTATGTATGACAAGTATATATGAATGAATAATATATGTGTATTATATACAAGCCAATGATTATGAAAGTGATCCAAAGTCGAATATTTTTATTTCTTTTTTTTCTCTTTTTTTTTTCTTTTTCCTATTCTTCTTTTTGTGATATTTTTAACGTTTTTGACACGAATTAATGAAAAATTATTTTTCTATTATAACGACAATTAGAAAATAATTAATTATATTTATTAATTAATTATTTGACGAAAAATAATTCTTTTAATAATTCTTTTAACGTAATAAAAAAAAAAAAAAAAAAAAAAAAACTTTTTTAATAATAACACATTTGCATACGATTATTTTTTTTACAATCTGTTTAATGTCTCACAAATGATTTGCAATTAAATCACATTAATAATCATCGGTCGTCTATATAAGTCGTTCAATGAAAATAAGAAAATAAAAAGAAAGAAAAAAGAAAAATAAATTTCCTATAATATCCGATAAATTTTGATAAGTTTTAACTCGAAATAATAATAATAAAAACTGTGAATACGAGTCGACGTTTTACGTTTCACTATTAACACGATAGAAAAGACAATGGAATATATAAGACGATCGAAGAGTAATACGATTGAGATTTAATTGGATCAACGATCAGAAATGGTGGACTCACGCGCACGCGCATGTGTATATATATATATATATATATATATATATATATATATATATATATATATATATATATATGCAGCCAATGTTTCTAGAATCTATTTTCTAAAAAAAAAAAAAAAAAAAAAAAAAATTAAAAGAATCTTATACTCTGAATTATGAGCAAAATAAGATATCTCAAATTGACCAAATTTTCATTTTAATTTTTAATTTTTAATTTTTTGTTTCTTTTCATCCCGAATAACTTGTTAAAATTTGATCTCTCTATTATTAAACAGAATAACGTAGAAACGCGCGCGTAAATATAAACAAAAGAAATTCAATTAATTTAATGTAGTTAAATTTAATCCGATGTTGAGATAACTTAAAAAAAGTTTTTATCAAAGAAAAAAAAGGAAAAAAAAAAGAAAAAAAAAACAAAAGGTAAACGATCGATTTAACACTTTTTAACTATTATATGTATAGAGAGAGAGGGATGAGGGAAGAGAGAGAGAGAGAGAGAGAGAGTTAGTCGATAAAAATAACTTTTTACAAAAAACCGATTACGAAGAGATTTACAAACAAATGATCAACCATTTGGAATAGTTAAAATAACAATCTCTAAATCGAAAATAAACTCCTCGAAGTATATTGTTTAAAGTGAGTAAAATATAAAAAGGAAGAAAAAAGAAGAGAGAGAGAGAGAGAAAAAAAAAAGAAGAGAAGAGAAAAGAAAAGAAAAGAAAAGAAAAGAAAAGAAAAAAGATATCGTTTACCTCGTGATCACGATAATACGGCTCGCGAAGGTTGTCTGGTACTCGATTGTTGTATGCCTTCGATAGGAGCCATTTCACGGAGGCACGTTGTTTAGCCTGAAATATATACATACATACATATATATATATATATATAGATATATAGATATATATACACATATAAAAATAAAAACTATGTTAATTAAAGCATGTATGTATGTGTATATGTATGTTCATATATTATCATATAGAATATAAATAGTATTATATATAGAACATATAATTAATAACTAAAAGAATATCCAAGTATTTTATCATCACATACATACATACCTACATACATATATATATATATATATATATATATATATATATATACAAATTGATAAATAATAGTAACTTTGTTATCAAGAACCACTTTTGTTATCTCTTCATTACACCCTATCACATATTCCCTTCGTGTCTTTTAACGCATATACTATAAGAGAAAGAGATAAGAAGCTCTCTCTATCGTGCCACTCGAGACAGACTTTTTCGTATCTCCCCTTACTCCTCCCACTATGGACCAAAAGGATGCTGCGAGAATTTATCGAAAGAGAAAGGGACTAACTACAGGACGGATCAAAAGTCCCTAAACGATATTAAAATATCAATTATTTTATTCTTTCTTTTTTTTTTTTTTACGATTTTGATCAATCTCTTGTAATTTTACAATCGGGCGGGAGGGGGAGGGAGGGGAGAGAAAATAAAGAAGAAATTAGTCCTAAAAAATGTTTCGAAAATGAAGATGAAAAAAAAAATATATATATATATATAGAGCAATTGATTATTAAAATTTGATTAGGAACTTTTGATCCTGTATTGTAATTTCGTGTGTCCGTACAAAATATATATATATATATTTTTTTAACAGGTAAGTATTTCGTTAATAAAATTGCAATTTGACGTTTTCGAATTGATTAGAAATAAATTCTAATCCGGAGATAATTAATTAATTAATTTTTTTTTTTTTTTTTATCATTACTTTCGACGAATTTCTTATGGTTTATAGAAAAGTTTTCATTATTGGTGGATACAGTTTATTGTGAAGAATAGTAGAAAAGAGACTCTGGGGATCTCTAATGCTTTAAAAGAGGTCAGCGAAGTCCCAACAATCATTGTTATCGAGCAACGCTTGTTCGCTAGCCATTAAACGTCGTCATCCTTCAAAATATATAGCCCTGAATGAAGGGAAAAGCTTCCTATTTCTACGGTAATACTTCCACCCACCATTTACCAACTTTCTTTCGAGAATGAAGAACTTCTTTCATTCTACCGCGTCGTCGCTTACATTCCAGACACGTGAGCAATACTTTTAATTGAATTCGTGAGAAACATGTATCCTTCCTTTGATTAAAAGTTTCAATATATTCATACTTCGTAATAGTATTTCTTTTTATATAATTTATGTAGAATATGTTATATTGTAATATATAATTAAATTTATATGTAACTATCATATGTAACAATAACAGATATTATTATTATTATTTTTTTTTCTTTTTATGTAATAATTATATACCTAATAATTTATATATATATATATATATATATATATATATTACGTTATTAATTTATATATTATATGTTACATTATATATATATATATACATATTATATTTAATAATTTTATATGTAATAATTCCTAAGTAAAAAATAAAAATTGTTCCTTAACAATTTATATTTTTATTTGGAGCATTTGATTCAGGAAAGAGAAGGAAGAAAAAAGAGGAAAAAAAAGAGAGGAAAAAGAAAAAAAAGAAATTCATCTTCCCTTTTCTCGTTCGTAATACAAAGCCATTCGGATTTCGAGGAAACTCGAGATCCGAGGATATATACAATAAAACGCGATTTACAGTCTCCCCAGAGAATAGAAGATTGCAACGGAAAGGAGATGTTCCTTCTCGCCTTTCTTCGAAGACAGAGTCTGAGATATTCTCAATGGCCCCCTTTATCGACTCCTTGGGATAAAGAAAGAAATCTGCCGAGATTCTTCGAAAAATATCTCGAGATATACAGAGTTCGGCTCGTTAAAAATATCTAATTTTACAGAATGCAAAAAAAAAAATATAAGAGCGGCGATAAAAGTTACTAGATGATTTGCAAAAAAAAAAAAAAAAAAAAAATCGATCACTTTTTCTTTCGACATCTTTTTAAGGACTAATGTCTCTTTTTTTTTTTCCCCCTTTCCTTTCCAAATTATTAAAACTACAAATCTATAAACTCTTTATTTTTACGATCTGAAAAACAATTATTGCTTCGAATTTATTTATTTTCTTTCTTTTTTCTTCTTTAATATCGACTGAAGAGTGACGCGCCCCCATTTATACGGATTAAAAAAAAAAAAAAAAAAAAAAATAAAGAAATATACATAACATACATAGAGATACGATGTTACATATCCTTTTAAAGTAATTAGGCTCGTTTAGATATTACGGTTTTAATATAAAAACACGTGGAAAAATCTATGTCGTACACGCTTTAAGAAAATTGTCCCGCATGATGTTAGGAAGAAGCGCGTTTAAGCGTCGCACGCGGAATGCAACGCACGTGCGCACGTCCAAGCCGCAAGCAGCGGTGCTTTTATATACGCGTGGCTTCTTGTCTATAAAAAGATGCCAGGTCATAGCTTAAACAGAGTCTATGTATGTATGTATGTGTGTATG